>NW_011494931.1:1432035-1433039 GCF_000754665.1 Bison bison bison
TGCTTATTTAGTTGATATGCAGAGTACATCATGAAAAATGCTGGGCTGGAGGAAGCACAAGCTGGAATCAAGATTGCTGGGAGAAATATCAATAACCTCAGATATGCACATGACACCACCCTTATGGCAGAAAGTGAAGAGGAACTAAAAAGCCTCTTGATGAAAGTGAAAGAGGAGAGTGAAAAACTTGGCTTAAAGCTCAACATTCAGAAAATGAAGATCATGGCATCCGGTCCCATCACTTCATGGCAAATAGATGGGGAAACAGTGGGAAAAGTGGCAGAATTTATTTTGGGGGGCTCCAAAATCACTGCAGATAGTGATTGTAGCCATGAAATTAAAAGACGCTTACTCTTTGGAAGAAAATTTATGACCAACCTAGACAGCATATTAAAAAGCAGAGACAGATATTTACATGCCACTGAGCAAGAGAAAATTTATGATGCAGGAAAGAGAGAGGGCAATGAATGAAGCAATGATCTTTGTCAGCAAGAGAGGTTTGGATTTGGTGCACAAGTGGCGGACTTCAGTTTATCTGAGTGTCGATTGTTCATCTTTCCTTCTTTCTTCCTTTCCTCCTTCCCCTCATCCATTCTTTTTTTCTTCTTCTATTTTATTTTTATTTATTGAAATATAATTGACAAAATAACTTGTATAAATTTAAGCTGTACAACATAATGTTTTGAAACATGTATTTAGTGAAATGACTACCACAATAAAATTAGCTAACGCATCAAAAAAATAAATAAAATGTATGAAATGAGATGCCAGTCCAGGTTCAATGCACGATACTGGATGCTTGGGGCTAGTGCACTGGGATGACCCAGAGGGATAGTATGGGGAAGCAGGAGGGAGGAGGGTACAGGATGGGGAGCACATGTATACCTGTGATGGATTCATTTTGATATTTGCAAAACTAATACAATTATGTAAAGTTTAAAAATAAAATAAAATTTAAAAAAAAAAAGAACCCAAAAAAAAAAAAAAAAAAATAAAAAGCAGAT
>NW_011494931.1:1433139-1433786 GCF_000754665.1 Bison bison bison
TTAATTGATTCTTGCATTTTCTCCATTTTGCTTTCAAGGTTTTGATCATCTTTACTATCATTATTCTGAATTCTTTTTCAGGTAGTTTGCTTATTTCCTCTTCATTTATTTGGACTTCTGCATTTCTAGTTTGTTCTTTCATTTGTGCAGTATTTCTCTGCTTTTTCTTTTTTTTAACTTCTTGTGTTTGAGATCTCCTTTTCCCAGGCTTCAAGGTTGAATTCTTTCTTCCTTTTGGTTTCTGTCCTCCTAAGGTATTCTGAAAGGGATGGGAATACCAGACCACCTGACCTGCATCTTGAGAAACCTGTATGCAGGTCAGGAAGCAACAGTTAGAACTGGACATGGAAAAACAGACTGGTTCCAAATAAGAAAAGGAGTACATGAAGGCTGTATATTGTCACCCTGCTTATTTAGTTGATATGCAGAGTACATCATGAAAAATGCTGGGCTGGAGGAAGCACAAGCTGGAATCAAGATTGCTGGGAGAAATATCAATAACCTCAGATATGCACATGACACCACCCTTATGGCAGAAAGTGAAGAGGAACTAAAAAGCCTCTTGATGAAAGTGAAAGAGGAGAGTGAAAAACTTGGCTTAAAGCTCAACATTCAGAAAATGAAGATCATGGCATCCGGTCCCATCA
>NW_011494931.1:1433886-1453377 GCF_000754665.1 Bison bison bison
AATAAATAAATAAATAAAAAGCAGACTATTATTGTATTATTGTTAATTTCTCCTTTCATACTTGTTAGTATTTGTCTTACATATTACGGTGCTCCTATGTTGGGTGCATATATATTTATAATTGTTATATCTTCTTCTTGGATTGATCCTTTGATCATTACGTAGTGACCTTCTTTGTCTCTTTTCACAGCCTTTGTTTTAAAGTCTATTTTATCTGATACGAGTATTGCTACTCCTGCTTTCTTTTGGTCCCTATTTGCATGGAAAATCTTTTTCCAGCCCTTCACTTTCAGTCTGTATGTGTCCCCTGTTTTGAGGTGGGTCTCTTGTAGACAACATATGTAGGGGTCTTGTTTGAAACTGGAGCCTATTATACAGAGTGAAGTAAGCCAGAAAGAAAAACACCAATACAGTATACTAACGCATATATATGGAATTTAGAAAGATGGTAACAATAACCCTGTATACGAGACAGCAAAAGAGACACTGATGTATAGAACAGTCTTTTGGACTCTGTGGGAGAGGGAGAGGGTGGGATGATTTGGGAGAATGGCATTGAAATATGTATAATATCATATATGAAACGAGTCGCCAGTCCAGGTTCAATGCACGATACTGGATGCTTGGGGCTGGTGCACTGGGACAACCCAGAGGGAGGGCATGGGGAGGGAGGAGGGTTCAGGATGGGGAACACATGTATACCTGTGGCAGATTCATTTTGATATATGGCAAAACCAATACAATATTGTAAAGTTAAATAAAATAAAATTAAAAAATAAAAATAAATAAATAAAAATAAAAAGCAGAGACATTACTTTGTCAACAAAGGTCTGTCTAGTCAAGGCTATGGTTTTTCCAGTAGTCATATATGGATGTGAGATTTGGACTATAAGGAAAGCTGAGCACTGAAGAATTGATGCTCTTCAACTGTGGTGTTGGAGAAGACTCTTGAGAGTCCCTTGAACTGCAAGGAGATCCAAACAGACCATCCTAAAGGAGACCAGTCCTGGGTGTTCATTGGAAGAACTGATGTTGAAGCTGAAACTCCAATACTTTGGCCACCTGATGTGAAGAGCTGACTCATTGGAAAAGACCCTCATGCTGGGAAAGACTGAGGGTGGGAGGAGAAGGGGACGACAGAGGATGAGATGGTTGGAGGACATCACCAACTCAATGGACATGGATTTTGGTAGACTCCGGGAGTTGGTGATGGACAGGGAGGCCCGTCATGCTGCAGTTCATGGGGTCGCAAAGAGTCAGACATGACTGAGCAACTGAACTGACCTGAACGTAAGGTTGGCCCATTGGTTTGTGTAAGCTTCTCATAGGGTGAGATTTGTGCTGTTTTTGTTTGTTTGTTTGTTTGTTTTCCTCTGATGGGCAAGGCTGAGTGAGGTGGTAATCTTGTCTGCTGAAAATTGGGTTTCTTTCTTTTTTTTTTTGATTGTTGTTTAGATGAGGCATCCTGCACAGGGTGCTACTGGTGTTTGGGTGGTGCTGGTCTTGTATTCAAGTGGTTTCCTCTGTGGGAGTTCTCACTATTTGATACAGCTTAGGGTTAGTTCTCTGGTAATGGAGGGTCTTGGAGCCAGTGCTCCCACTCCAGAGGCTCAGGGCTTGATCTCTGGTTGGGAACAAAGATTCCATAAGTGGTTGATTATGGCATTAAGTGAGATTAAAACAAATATCCAAAAACAAGAAATCAAAGATGAACCCCAGACAAACGTCAGTTACAAAATCAGGCAAATAATAACTAAAATAATGGAATATACACCCATGAGCAAAGTCAAAACAGTCCAACAAAAATAAAATACAATATACTGACCTGGTGAACAAAGGAAATCAAAAATTATATTTACCAGTTAAGAGCAATGCTAACTAAGCACAAACTGGAAAACAAAACTAAAGCAAGTTGCCAAGTGGGGAATAAAGCAATGAAAACAAAACTAACAAATATGTTAAGAGGAAAGGAAAAAAAGAAAAGAAGGAAAGGATAGATATGCAAAGTTAAATAAAGGTAGATGAAGAAGATTTATATACATTGGAGATTAACTGCAAGGGAAAAGAATAGTAGGAAACAGTAGGAAAGGCAAACAAAGGAATGTAGAAAAAATATAATAGGTTTAAGAAAATTCAATTATAAATTATAATTTATTTTAATTTATAATTAAATTAAAATAAAATTTTAAAATAAAATATTTATTTAAATATTTTTTAAAAAATGAAATGAAAATTATAATTATTCAATTATAAAATAGAGAAAAGAAAAAAAAATAATAAAGAAAAAAGGAAAACTCCACAGAACTGCAAAGGCCCAAAGTAGAGGCAGAGGTTTATAGCAACAATAAAAAGTGTGACTGAAAATACACATATACATATACACCCATAAGCAAAATCAAAACAGTCCAACAAACTAAAGTACAATAGTTGACCTAGTGAATAAAGGGAACCAGAAAATTATGTCTACCAGAACAAAACTAACTAAAGCACAAGCTGGAAAACAAAACTAAAACAGGTGCCAATTGGGGTTTAAAGCAATGAAACAAAACTAACAAATATGTTGAGACCAAAGTAAAGAAAGAAAAGAAATAAAGAATAGATACGCAAAGTTAAATAGAGGTAGATAGAGAAGATTTATATATATTAAAGATTAACTGCAAGGGGAAAAGAACAGTAGGAAAAGCAAACAAAGGAATAAATGTAGAATAATAATAATAGGTTTAAAAATTAAAATTAAAAAAAGAGGAAAAAAAAAAGCAGAGGGAACTCCACAGAACTGCAAAAGCCCAATATAGAGACAGAGGTTTATAACAACAATAAAAAATGTGGCTGCGTCTAGGGCAGCAGGAAATATAGTGCTCTAGAAGGGTATGGCAATCAGTATTGGCCAATATGCTCCAGTATTCTTTCCTGGAGAACTCCCCTCCATGACAGAGAAGCCTGGCAGGCCACAGTCTTCAGGGTACAAAGAGTTGAACATGGCTGAAGCGATCCTGTGTGCATAGACAGATGCAAGATTTTTTTTTTTTTTTTTTTTTTTGCCTGTGGCAGCTCTGCCCCAGTGAGAGTTGAGAGTGAAGGTGGCACTGCTGCTTGGCTTGTGGGGACCCTGGTGGTGCCAAACGTGCAGGGACACAGGACTCCCTCTGCTGCAGGAGTTATGGCCCTATCAGAGTCTTTTTTCAAGCCTTTTGTAGCTGGTGATCAGAAGGCCTCTTTGGCCAGTCTTTCTCCATAGCTCCGTCCATTCAGGCACTTAGAGGGCTCCCTTGCCTGGAATCCTTCTCTGTTGTTTGACACGTGAGGCACATAGAGAGGCCCCCCCTGGCTGGGGTCCTACTCTGTAGATCGGTGTTTCAGGCACTTAAAAGGGGCACCCTGGGTGGGGTCCTACTCTGTAGTTCAGTAGGTCAGGCGTTTGATGGGCCAGCCTTTCTATTGTTCAGCTGCTGGCATGTGTTGGGTAGGGGCGTGCGGGGAGAGGCTATGGAGATAGCTCCACCCCCTATGCATGACTCAGCAGCATCACCTTGCTTCCATGGCTGCCCAGCTTTCCTCCACAGGAATTTCCCACCACAGTCTCCTCCCTCACATCCCCTCAATTCGTCTCTCCGCTGTCAACAGCAGCCCTTGCCTTGGGATTGCTCTATAATCTCTTAACTACAGCTCCCAACCACTGTGCTGTCTAGGGTACATATGACTGCAGCAAGGACTGTCTGATTTCATTCCATTTAGGCTGCCACAGATCAGCTGTTTAACTCTCAGCCTTAAATGTTTCTCTTCTGACTCAGATGCCCTGATGTGTGAATTGGACCCCTGCTCCAGTTCCCCTACCCACCGAGGGCAGATTCAGTCCTACTAACACTCCAGTTTTCCTCCCTAGTTCCTTTGTGCTACCAAGTTTTGCGTGGGTCCATAACCCACTCCAGTACTCTTGCCTGGAAAATCCCATGGACGGAGGAGCCTGGTAGGCTGCAGTCCATGAGGTCGCAAACAGTTGAACACGACTGAGTGACTTCCTTTTCACTTTTCACTTTCACGCATTGGAGAAGGAAATGGCAACCCACTCCAGTGTTCTTGCCTAGAGAATTCCAGGGACGGCAGAGCCTGGCGGGCTGCCATCTATGGGGTCACACAGAGTCAGACACGACTGAAGTGACTTAGCAGCAGCAGCATATATTCTTTTCAGGTACTCTTGTCCGCTTTCAGCTGGTGTTCTGCAGGCACTTCTGTGTCTAAAGGTGTATTCCTGATGTATCCATGGGGAAAGATGTATTCCATGTCCACCTACTCCTCTGCCATCTGTTCCTCCCGATTCCTACCATTATGCTTCTTAATGGTTACAGATGTTGACTGACAATATTAATCTGAAAAAGGAGTTTAAAATGCTACATCTTTACAAAATAAACAATTGTAGTTTTTAAAATATAATCTATATTAAAAACAAGCAACTCATGTCACTCCACACTTTCTATAGGAAAGAATAGCACATTCATAGGTGTGTGTGCACCCATAGAAAGTCTATCAAACATTTAAACATTACCTTTATAAGATTTTGTTGTTCAGTCACCAAGTCATGTCTGACTCTTTGCAACCCCATGGATTGCTGCACACCAGGCTCCTCTGTCCTTCACTATCTCCTAGAGTTTGCTCAGATTCATGTCCATTGAGTCCATGATGTCATCCAACCATCTCATCCACTGTCGTCCCCTTCTCCTGCCTACAATCTTTCCCAGCATCAGGGTCTTTTCTAATGAGTCAGGTCGTTACATCAGGTGGCCAAAGCATTGGAGCTTCAGCTTCAGCATCAGTCCTTCCAATGAATATTCAGGACTGATTTCCTTTATGATTGGCTGGTTTGACCTCCTTGCAGTCCAAGGGACTCTCAAGAATCTTTTTCCAACACCACAATTTGAAAGCATCAATTCTTCAGAGCTCAGCCTTCTTTATAGTCCAACTCTCACATCCATACATGACTACTAGAAAAACTGTAGCTTTGACTATATGGATCTTTGTTGGCAAAGTGATGTCTCTGCTTTTTAATATGTTGTCTAAGTTTGTCATAGCTTTCCTTCCAAGGAGCAAGCGTCTTTTAATTTCATGGCTGCAGTCATTGTCCACAGTGATTTTGGAGCCAAAGAAAAGAAAATCTGTCACAGCTTCCACTTTATCCCTTTCTGTTTGCCATGAAGTGATAGGACCAGAAACCATGATCTTAGTTTTTTAATGTTGAGTTTAAATTGGGTTTTTAAAAGTTTGTGTTATCCTCACACACATCCTCCCCAGCATTATGATGGGCCACATAAATGTTACTATTTTAATGTAGCAGATAGATTTCTTACATTTTAGATACTTAGTAATACTAGTTCTAATTGAGTGAATTTCTGTTACTTAAGCACTGACTTGAGTTTATTAATCACTTATAACATGTTATCTCATTATATAAACCTCAAGAAGTGAGTATTCTACTTTTCATTTTACTGATTAAGAAACTGAGAATGAGAGTGGCATTCCTAAGTGGCTGAACTGAAGTTTAGAGTTAGTCATAAAGGCCATGATCTTTTCACTATACCATGTGCCCAAATTAAGCCTCTCTTGCCAAGAAGTTTGTGAGAGCAGAGATAATATGACACCCAAGAGGAGACAAGGAGAAGATTAGAGGAGATAACTGATACCTTTTCTAACACTTAGCCCAAAAAGATCCTAGGAGACTTTAACCTAGTCATGAAGTCATAGATTAAAAACTTAAAAAATATCTAGTTTAGCATAGGATTACAGAGTCACACAGTTACTTATAGTACTTGTTCAACTATATGATGAGCTCTAGGGTATTTTCCAGAACAGCTATCTACTGAAAACAACTGTTCTTAATTACTCAGTTGTGTCCAACTCTTTGTGACTCCATGGACTCTAGCCTATCAGGCTCCTCTGTTCTTGGGGATTCTCCAGGCAAGAATTCTTGAGTAGGTTGCCATGCCCTCCTCCAGGGGATCTTCCCAACCCAGGGATCAAACCCAGGTCTCCTGCATTACAGGCAGATTCTCTACCATCTGAGTCACCAGTGAAGCACACTGAAAACAACTAGCAAGAGCAATATTAAACACACACACACACACACAGAATAAAATAAGTCTCTGTTGAGGGTGATATAGTGCCACCTTCTCTGTGACACTAAAATTTAGAGACATAGTAAAGGCATCAGTTCTATAACTGCCTGCCTACCTGTTCTATACTTAAAATAGCAGAAAGGGGAAATAAAGAGAATGAAGGAGTGTGGCCCCAGATTACAAGGCACAATCAGACACTCCTTACAATATTTCTTTTCCTAATTCATTCCCTGCCTCCAAGCCCTGGAGCCTTGGCATAACCCTGTCCTGTGCCCTAGAAATCTAGAGTTGACTAAACAGTAGTCCCAAAAGCTCAAGGTCTAATGAAGAAAACAAGATGGGAGATAGAAGTACACAGATCATTCTACTTGTAAGTGACATCATCCATGTCATAAAGAAAGATTTAGCAGGGTTCAAAGACAGCAACAATGACCCTGTGGGTGCCATTTGAGACAGGCTGATGGGTAGGATATCAATAGGTGGAGAGGTAGGGCACAAGCAAAGGCTAACAGGGTGGGTATCTTCCAGAAAAGGCACTTGGTTCCTGGGCTGTTGAGGTCAGGTTGACTGGTACCACACTGTGGAGGGCCTGGCACACCACAGTGAGGATTCTGTGTCTAATGGATGACCTTTGAAAGAGCTGTTTCCATGGAGAGGAAATATCTAAAATTAAACCCCAAAGTGTGATTTGCATTCATGAATGCAGTGGCCAGCCCTCCCACTCTTTCCTTTCTTCTTGACAAGCTGCTGTCAACATCTGAACCTTGACTCAACACCTGACAAGTCATTTTCTCACTTTCTATCCTCCTTGGAAGATTTAATTAGTGATACATTCAAAGTAAAATAAACAAAGGAACAAAAAAGATATTAAAGTGGTGGCAGAAAGTGTTAATAGCTGGAGTTCAGCCTAAGGAAGGAATCAAGGGATCTTGTAAGTAGGAAGGAGTCTGCATGCCCAGCCATCACCCTCCCCCAACACTCACAATCTGCTGCAGAAGGTGAAGGTCAAATGGTGAGGATAGAGGAGGTTCCATGTTTCTCGGGGGTTCAACAGATCCATAGTCAGTGAGCACTGTAGTTAAACACACAGATCTGGAGTCAGATAGATGCAGTTTGGGTGTACACTTACAGGCGGTGTGAACCTGAGCAGGTTACAACCTCTCTGGCCCTCAGTTTACTTGTCTGTAAAATGGAAATACTGGTAGCATCTGCTTTACAGGGTTCTTGAAGAGAAGAAAAGAGATGCTGCAAGAGAAAGAACTTATCCTAGTGAGTCCTGAAAACGACTTCTCTTATCATCACCTAAAACTTTCAATAACTTTACATGGAAGTAGAGTTCAGCTACACTACTTTCTGCTGTGCAGAGCAAGGAGTCACAAACCCTCCCTACCCCAATGTGTGCATGAGAGAGAGAAAATCAGAAAATTTTCACTCTCAAATTTTTTGGCTTTTTTTAAGAAGAAAGAACCCTCCCCAGAGCCCCATGATGAGTACCTTAATGCCATTCTGGGGAAGAATTAGAAATCAAGATCCACTTACAGGGGAAGGGCAGAGTAAAAAGAAATAAGGGTTGAGTTTTGTGGCAATCTGGCATCTGGAGTGCAGGACTAGAAAAAGCCAAGTTAACTAAAGTGAGATTCTAAGGATGTGAAAAGTATATGTGTGTGTACAGAAAAGATGAGCTTTGATCTCACACACATATACACATACTGATTAGAATGGTACTGGGAAAGCACAGCTCACATCTATCCCATTTTATTATTTAGAACATCTAAAAGATGTCAAGGGTTTGAGACAACCAGGATGCACAAAGGCTGGGAATGGTGGGGATGTCTGCCATCACAGGGTTCCATTTGGTTCACATCAGGGGCTAAACAGGAGTATCAGGACCAGACAATTTACCTGGAGAAGTGGAGCAACAATGCTGTTTAAAACAAACAAGGACGATGGGACTTGTGCCTGCCCCCATGAGTAGGGCCACACTTAACCATAGGCTCCCTAACTGCTCTGACACTGACTCAAGGAATTCAGTACCTAGTGGAGGAATCCTACTGTACCTTGGCTTTTCTGAAACTGCCCAGAGCTAAAGACTCTAGATAATGAAAAGTCCCCAAGAATGAGCACCTACAAAAATTTTAAATGCTTCTTCAGTCTACTCTACAGAAATGATTGCACAAAGAACAAAAATGCAAATAATCACTAACAAGTATTTCACCAGAGTCCAGTGTTTGACTGAATGCCGTCTTTTTCAAGAAGTGTGATCTGTGTATAAATATAGAGCTTTAGTCTCGTTCACATGAAGCATCCAAACATTTTGACAAATTAACTGTCATCTGCCAAGCCAAAGGCCAGGAGCTTCCTTGGGGAGGAAGTGGAGAACAATTAACAGTTTAACAAAACACAGCTGCAACACAGAAAAACAGCCTTCATTCTAAGCCCCTTCACCTTCCATAAGAAGAGAACAGAATACAGCTAAAAGTGTTCCCAAGACTCCTACCCCTCAGGTCACAAAATTAAAGAACATTTCTCACAGGTCCTGAAACACCCACAGTATCAGAGGAAGACCAACAGCCCACACCCACATTCAACACCCAGCACTTTGGTGCTCTGAAACCCCAATCTGTGGCTGCAAATTTGGGATTTATTTAGTTAACATCCCTAATGTACCCTTTCCTGGATGAGGTAAATATATCAGTGTAGTTCATCCATGGAAAGGAACTATTGATTTTTATTATGGAAAAGCAGACTGGGTGAATTGTACACTTGGATTTAATTACTTTTGTCAGCAGTCCAATGACTTCAAGGATAAACCTGGAGCAAGCACTTCCAGCAGATAAATGGAAAATCTCCAACAGCTCCGACTTTGTATGGGAGGCTGTGACCTCAATTCAGCTGGAGTCGGATTTTACCTTGGGTAGTGTGTTTATGAGTCTGTGTGAGGAATGAAGAATCAATTATTAAAACAAAAGATCTTAAACTTGGAATGAAAACTCACAAGATAACATAGTGGTTTTAGCTTTTATGTACTATAGCTTGTGAGAACTAGAACAGTCCTTTATCACCTCATCCTGTTCTTTCATTTTACAGATGAGGAAGATGGGAGAATTGGTGACTTGTCCAAGGTCACCTCCCTCCTTTGAAATACACTTTCCACTATATGACAGTGACCTTCAAGTGAAATTTGCCCAGTGAAATGCCACCCCTAGTGCAGCCTCTTGTTATGGGTACTAAAGGATTCCAGGTACTGGAAAATTAGCTTATCCTTTCTCTGCTACAAAGGATATTGTGGTCAATACCCTGGTTTAATTGATAAGGACCTCTGCATTTACAACCAACCTGTATTCAAAATCTTTGTAAACAGTGGTTTAGAATTTGAACTCTACTTTCCCCATAGAAATAATATTAGAAACCATGGGTTGGTGCCAAGACAACTCATAGAATTGTATTTAAATTAGGATTCAGTGCCAGGGGACTATAGAAAAATGTAATCAATAGCAAACACTTTTGCAATTCTTCCAATTAATGATTTAAAAAAATAGAAAAGCAATCCATTCCAAAGTAAATTATCAGCACTTAGTTATGTTGAATATTGATGTTTTTTAAAAAGCAGTTTTAATAAGTATTCATTTAGCAAGAATATTCTGAGTACCACCAGACTGAGTGCCTACCTCTAAGAAGCAAATGAAGCCTGGAAAGGACAAGAAAACAAAGAAAATGAGAAGATTAGAGACATGTCCCAAGGTACAAAAGGAACACAACTGCCTGGAGAGATTAGGAGGGCCCTTGCAGGGAAGGCGACTTCTGATTCAGTCCTCAAAGGATGAGCAGGAGTTTGACAGGAAGGTGAAGAAAGGAACGTCTCGCCAGGAAGCAGACAGAAATGCACAAAGGCTATTCGGATGAGAATTTGAGCACTCTCGGAACTAATAAGTTCTCATTGCACTTAAGAATGTGGAGCTTCCCTATTTGCTAAATACAGATATTTCACTAGCACTGCTCATTGAGGAACTGAGGAACACTGTTCATTGTTCCTCAGTCATAATAAAGACTAGATTTAGCTATGAATGAAAGAAAGAAAGAGCAAAGGAAGAAAAGGTTACTGAGCAAGAACTGAAAATGCAATAGGAAGACCCAGCCCAAATGTCATGTGTTTGCCATCCCTGTAGGATGCCAGGGTCTTGACTCATTTGCTTTTGAAATCTTCTGAGCACAGTGTGGGGCCTCTATTAGGTACTTAGCAAATGTGTATTTGAGTCAAAAGTCAAAAATTTCCACAATGAGATACCACTTTATAACCACAAGTGTGGCTGTAACAACAACCACCAAAAAATAGAAAAACAGGTAACAGCAAGTGTGAATGTAAGATACAGAGAAATTGAAACTGTTATGTACCTTGGTGGGAATGTAAAATGGTTCAAGAACTTTAGGAAACAGTTTGGTAGCTCCTCAAAAGATAGAGTTATGATATTACCTCACAATTCCACTTCGAGGTATATAATAAAGGGAAACAAAAACACACCACACAACAAGAAATATACATTAGTGTCAACAATAACGGCAATAGTATTCAGAATATCCAGAAACTGGAAACAACCATCAGCTAATGAATAGATAAATAAAATGCGATCAATCCATAAGACAGAACATTATTCTGCCATAAAAAGCAATGAAGTACTGACATATGTTACAACATGGATAAACTGGTGTTTTTTTAATAAATTATACTTGACACACAATATTAGTTTCAGGCGTGCGTGTGTGCAAGCTAAATCACTTCAGTCGTGTCTGACTCTTTGTAACCCTATGGACTGTAGCCTGCCAGTCTCCTCTGTCCATGGGATTCTCCAGGCAAGAATACTGGAGTGAGTTGCCTTGCCCTCTTCCAGGGGATCTTCCAGACCCCGGGATCCAACCCTTATCTCTTAGGTCTCCTGCAATGGCAGGTGGGTGCTATACCTCTAGCACCACTTGGGAAGCCCAGTTACAGGCATACAACACAGTAATTCTATTTTTTATACATTATGAAATAATCACCACTGTAAATCCAGTTACCATCTACCACCATACAAAGTTATTATAGCATTATTGACTATATTCCCTGCATGTACCTTACAACTCTGTGACTTCTTATTTTATAGCTAGAAGTTTGTACCTCTTAATCTCCTTCACCTGTTCAGCCTGTTCCCCAGCCCCACTCCCCTCTGGCAACCACTAGTTAATTCTGTAAGTCTGTGTCTTTAAGTCTGTTTCTATTTTCTTTTTTTGGTTCATTTATTTTGTTTTTTAGATTCCACATGAGTGGAATCACATTATTCATCCACATTGTCACAAATGGCAAGATTTCATTAATTTTATCTAGGTAGATAGATAAAAAGAAATAATGCAACCCCAAAAAAAGAGAATTCTATATAAATATATAGGATATCTGAGGTTATTGATATTTCTCCCAGCAATCTTGATTCCAGCTTGTGCTTCTCCTAGCCCAGCATTTCTCATGATGTACTCTGCACAGAAGTTAAATAAGCAGGGTGACAATATACAGCCTTGGTGGACTCCTTTTCCTATTTGGAACCAGTCTGTTGTTTCATGTCCAGTTCTAACTGTTGCTTCCTGACCTGCATACACATTTCTCAAGAGGCAGGTCAGATGGTCTGGTATTCCCATCTCTTTCAGAATTTTCCGCAGTTTGTGATCCACACAGTCAAAGGCTTTGTCATAGTCAATAAAGCAGAAACAGATGTTTTTCTGAAACTCTCTTGCTTTTTCGATGATCCAGCGAATGTTGGCAATTTGATCTCTGGTTCCTCTGCCTTTTCTAAAACAAGCTTGAACATCTGGAAGTTCACAGTTCATGTATTCCTGAAGCCTGGCCTAGATAGCATATTAAAAAGCAGAGACATTACTTGTCAATAAAGGTCCATCTAGTCAAGGCTATGGTTTTTCCAGTGGTCATGTATGGATGTGAGAGTTGGACTGTGAAGAAAGCTGAGCATTGAAGAATTGATGCTTTTGAACTGTGGTGTTGGAGAAGACTCTTGAGAGTCCCTTGGACTGCAAGGAGATCCAACCAGTCCATTCTGAAGGAGATCAGTCCTGGGTCTTCATTGGAAGGACTGATGCTAAAGCTGAAACTCCAATACTTTGGCCACCTCATGCAAAGAGTTGACTCATTGGAAAAGACTCTAATGCTGGAGGGATTGGGGACAGGAGGAGAAGGGGATGACAGAAGATGAGATGGCTGGATGGTATCACCGATTCGATGGACATGAGTTTGAGTAAACTCCGCGAGTTGGTGATGGACAGCATGCTGCAGTTCATGGGGTCTCAAAGAGTTGGACACGACTGAGCGACTGAACTGAACTGAACTGAACTGATATAGTATATACTGTATGTATGGGCTTCCCGGGTGGTGCTTGTGGTAAAGAACTCACCTGCCAATGCAGGAGATACAAGAGAAGCGGGTTCAATCCCTGGGTCAAGAAGATCCCCTGGAGGAGGGCACGGTAACCCACTCCAGTATTCTTGCCTGGAGAATCCCACGGACAGAGGACCCTGATGGGCTCCAGTCTAAAGGGTCACATACAGTCTGACATGACTGAAGCAACTTGGTGCTCACACACACCCTATAGATAGAAAGATAGATAGATGCAACCCCAGATATAGATATATAGGTATTCCAAGAAACAGAATTGCTGGCTTTTACAGTAGTCCTGTGTTTAGTTTTCTGAGAAACCTCCATACTGTTTTCCATAATGCCTGCACCAGTTTGCATTCCACCAACAGCGCACAAGGATTCCCTTTCTCCACATCCTCATCAACACTGTGGTTTCCTGTCTTTTATGATAAAAGCCATTCTGACAGGTGTGAGGTGACAAAAGTATTGTGGTTTTGATTTGCCTTTCTCTGATGAATGGTGCCTCTTGACCATCTGTATATCTTCGTTGGAAAAATGTTTATCCAGGTCCTTTGCAAATGTGTTAATAAAATTCTGTGTTTTTTATGTTGACTTGTATGAGTTTTTTGTATAGTTTGGATATTAATCCTTTATTGGATATACCATTTGCAAATATCTTCTCCCATTTGGTAGGTTGCCTTTTCACTGTTGGTGGTTTCCTTTAAGTTTTTACTTTGTCATAGACCTGTTTGTTTATTTTGGGCTTTTATTGAGTCACTCAGATTCCCTGTGCTTCCCCAGAGTTTGATGAGCTTGTTTATGATTGTTTCTTTGAACTCTTTATTGGTTAAATTACTTATCTCCATTGCTTTAGGGTTTTTTGTTGGGTTTTATTAATATTTTGTTCTTTTATTTGGAACATATTCCTCCTCTTAAATTTATATGACTAGATGTACAAGCTGGATTTACCAAAGGCAGAAGAATCAGAGATCAAATTGCCAACATCTGTTGGATCATAGAAAAAGCAAGAGAATTCCAGAAAAACATCTACTTCTGCTTCATTGACTGTGCTAAAGCCTTTGAGTGGTGGATCACAACAAACTGGAAAATTCTTCAAGAGATGGTAATACCAGACCACCTTACCTGCCTCCTGAGAAATATGTATGCAGGTCAAGAAGCAACAGTTAGAACTGGACATGGAACAACAGACTGGTTCCAAATTAGGAAAGGAGTACATCAAGGCAGTATATTGGCACCTTGCTTATTTAACTTATATGCAGAGTATATCATGTGAAATCCCAGACTGGATGAAGCACAAGCTGGAATCAAGATTGTGGAAGAAATATCAATAACTTCAGATACACAGATGACACCACCCTATGGCAGAAAGCAAAGAGGAAAATAAAGAGCCTCTTGATGATGGTGAAAGAGGGGCGTGAAAAAGCTGACTTAAAACTCAACAGTCATAAAACTAAGATCATGGCCTCTAGTCCCGTTCATGGCAAATAGATGGGGAAACAATGGAAACAGTGACAGACTTTATTTTCTTGGGCTCCAAAATCACTGCAGATGGTGACTGCAGCCAAGAAATTAAAACAAGCTTGCTCCTTGGAAGAAAGGCTAGGACCAACCTAGACAGCATATTAAAAAGCAGAGTCACTACTTTGCCAACAAAGCTCTATACAGTCATAGGTATGGTTTTTCTAACAGTCATGTATGGATGTGAGAGTTGGACCATAAAGAAATCTGAGCACCAAAGAATTGATCCCAACATCAGAAAAGGCCCTGATGTTAGAAAAGATTGAAGGCAGGAGGAGAAGGGAACGACAGAGGATGAGATGGTTGGATGGCATTACCAACTCAATGGACATGAGTTTGAGCAAGCTCCAGGAGTTGGTGATGGACAGGGAAACCTGGTGTGCTGCAGTCCATGGAGTCCAAAGAGTTGGACATGACTGAGAGACTGAACTGAACTTGTATGAATTAGGCAAAACAGCTACTTCTCCTGGTCATGAAGAAGTGGCCTTGTGCGGAAGCATCACTTGTGTAGGCTGCTTGTGCCTGGTGGCTTGGTCAGGCTGACTGAAGCTGGAATGGTCCATGTTGTGGGCAGTCCCTGGAGAGCGCTGCACCTGAAGCTGCCTGGTGGGAAGCAGGGCTGGAATTAGAGTGGATGTGGTCTAGGGGTCAGCCCAGGGGGACTCAAACAATGGCACTCACCAGTGTCCCCTGCCCCAGAGAGGGCTCTCATTTAGCAGAAGCACTAAGGTTAGTAAATGAAATTGTTCTTCCTGTGTAGTCTAGGTATCATTTAAAATGCTGCTTTTTTCACTGTGTCTCAGGGTGGGTGAGTCTGCACTCAGGCCCCTAAACTCTATCCCATGCTATTCCTGGTTGCCATGATAGGGTGCGGTTCCCATGGTTACCATGTCTTCTTCTTTCCTACCAATTCCTATGTGGTCCTTCTATGTGCAGTAACTGGCCAATCAGCCCCCAGATCTTCTTCAGGAAGAATTGCTCCATAGGCAGGTGTAGATTCAGTGTACACATATGAGGAGGTAAGCTCAGGATCTTCCTATGCTGTCCTCTTGAGCAACCCCCACCAACATGGATGAACTCTGAAAAAATTAAGTGAAAGGAACAAGTTAAGAAAAGCCAAATATGGTCTTTTCCATTTAAATGAAATATCCAGAATATGTAAATCTATAGAGACAGAAAGTGACTAATGATTGCCTAAGGATTCAACATTCAAAAGGCTAAACTCAACATTCAAAAATCTAAGAACCTGTCTCATGAATTTATGGCAAATAGATGGGAAAACAATGGAAACAGTGACAGACTTTATTTTCTTGGGCTCCAGAATCACCATGGATGGTGACTGCAGCCATGAAATTAAAAGACACTTGCTCCTTGGAAGAAAGGCTGTGACAAACCTAGAAAATGTGTTAAAAGCAGAGACATCACATTGCCAACAAAGGTCTGCATAGTGAAAGCTATGGTTTTTCCAGTAGTCATGTATGGATGTGAGAGTTGGACCGTAAAGAAGGCTGAGCGTCAAAGAATGGATGCTTTCGAATTGTGATGTTGGAGAAGATTCTTGAGAGTCCCTTGGACTACAAAGAGACTAAACCAGTCAATCCTAAAGGAAGTAAACCCTAACTATTCATTAGAAGGACTGATGCTGAAGCTCCAACACTTTGGCCACCTGATGCAAAGAACTGACTGACTGGAAAAGACCCTGATGCTGGGAAAGATTGAAGGCAGAAGAAGGGGACGACAGTGGATGAGATGCTTGGGTGGCATCACCAACTCAATGGACATGAGTTTGAACAAACTCAGGGAGATGGTGAGGGACAGGGAAGCCTGGTGTACTGTAGTCCATGGGTAACAAAGAATTGGACATGACTGACTGAAAAACAATGAAAGCTGAGAGATTGGAGGAAATGGAGAGGGGCTTTTAACAGTTACATGGTTTCTTTGGGGGTTATTAAAAACATTCTAAACTTGATCGTGGTGATGGTTTCACAATTCTGTGAATATACTAAAAGCCACTGAACTGTACACATTTTTTTTTTTTTTTTTGGCTGCACTTTGTGGCATGTGGGATCCTAGTCCCCTGACCAGGCATCAAACCCCTGCATTGGAAGTGCGGGCTCATAACCACTGGACCATCACAGAAGTTCCTTTTTTTCTTAGTTTTTCTTTTTTTATGTGGGACATTTTTTAAAGTCTTCCCTTGAATTTTTTACAACACTGCTTCTGTTTTATGTTTTGGTTTTTGGCCATGAGGCATGTGGGATCTAGTTCCCCTACCAAGAATCAAAACTTCCAACTCTGCATTGGAAGACTAAGTGTTAACCACTGGTCTGCCAGGGAAGTCCCTGAACTGTACACTTTATTTTTTTAATAATTTTATTTATTTATTTTTGGTTATGAAGAAAGAAGGAAAGAAAGTAGGGAAAACTACTAGACCATTGAGTCTATAGGATATGACCTAAATCAAATCCCTTATGATTATACAGTGGAAGTGAGAAATAGATTTAAGAGACTAGATCTGATAGATAGAGTGCCTGATGAACTATGGAATGAGGTTCATGACATTGTACAGGAGACAGGGATCAAGACCATCGCCATGGAAAAGAAATGCAAAAAGCAAAATGGCTGTCAGAGGAGGTCTTACAAATAGCTGTGAAAAGAAGAAAAGCAAAAAGCAAAGGAGAAAAAGAAACATATAAGCATCTGAATGCAGAGTTCCAAAGAATAGCAAGGAGAGATAAGAAAGCCTTCCTCAGTGATCAATGCAAAGAAATAGAGGAAAACAACAGAATGGGAAAGACTAGAGATCTCTTCAAGAAAATTAGAAATGCCAAGGGACCATTTCATGCAAAGATGGGCTCGATAAAGGACAGAAATGGTATGGACCTAACAGAAGCAGAAGATATTAAGAAGAGGTGGCAAGAATACACAGAAAAACTGTACAAAAAAGATCTTCATGACCAAGATAATCACGATAGTGTGATCACTCACCTAGAGCCAGACATCCTGGAATGTGAAGTCAAGTAGGCCTTACAAAGCATCACTACAAACAAAGCTAGTGGAGGTGATGGAATTCCAGTTGAGCTATTTCAAATCCTGAAAGATGATGCTGTGAAAGTGCTGCACTCAGTATGCCAGCAAATTTGGAAAACTCAGCAGTGGCCACAGGACTGGAAAAGGTCAGTTTTCATTCCAACCCCAATAAAGGCAATGCCAAAGAATGCTCAGGCTACCACACAACTGCACTCATCTCATGCACTAGTAAAGTAATGCTCAAAATTCTCCAAGCCAGGCTTCAGCAATACATGAACTGTGAACTTCCAGATGTTCAAGCTGGTTTTAGAAAAGGCAGAGGAACCAGAGATCAAATTGCCAACATCCGCTGGATCATCAAAAAAGGAAGAGAGTTCCAGAGAAACATCTATTTCTGCTTTATTGACTATGCCAAAGCCTTTGACTGTGTGGATCACAATAAACTGTGGACCTACCTCACCTGCCTGGCAGGTCCAGACCACCAGACCACCTGACCTGCCTCTTGAGAAACCTGTATGCAGGTCAGGAAAAAACAGTTAGAACTGGACATGGAACAACAGACTGGTTCCAAATAGGAAAAGGAGTTCGTCAAGGCTGTATATTGTCACCCTGCTTATTTAACTTATATGCAGAGAACATCATGAGAAATGCTAGGCTGGATGAAGCACAAGCTGGAATCAAGATTGCTGGGAGAAATATCAATAACCTCAGATATGCAGATGACACCACCCTTATGGCAGAAAGTGAAGAGGAACTAAAAAGCCTCTTGATGAAAGTGAAAGAGGAGAGTGAAAAGGTTGGCTTAAAGCTCAACATTCAAAAAACTAAGATCATGGCATCTGGTCCCATCACTTCATGGGAAGTAGATGGGGAAACAGTGGAAACAGTGTCAGACTTTATTTTGGGAGGCTCCAAAATCACTACAGATGATGACTGCAGCCATGAAATTAAAAGACGCTTACTCCTTGGAAGGAAAGTTATGACCAACCTAGATAGCATATTAAAAAGCAGAGACATTACTTTGCCAACAAAGGTCCGTCCAGTCAAGGCTATTGTTTTTCCAGTTGTCACGTATGGATGTGAGAGTTGGACTGTGAAGAAAGCTGAGCACCGAAGAATTGATGCTTTTGAACTGTGGTGTTGGAGAAGACTTTTGAGAGTCCCATGGACTGCAAGGAGATCCAACCAGTCCATTCTAAGATCAGTCCTGGGTGTTCATTGGAAGGATTGATGCTAAAGCTGAAACTCTAATACTTTGGCCACCTCATGCGAAGAGTTGACTCATTGGAAAAGACCCTGATGCTGGCGGGGACTGGGGGCAGGAGGAGAAGGGGACGACAGAGGATGAGATGGCTGGATGGCATCACTGACTCAATGGACATAAGTTTGAGTAAACTCTGGGAGTTGGTGATGGACAGGGAGGCCTGGCGTGCTGCAGTCCATGGGGTCAAAAAGAGTTGGACACGACTAAGTGACTGAACTGAACGGATTTTTGGTTGTGTTGAGTCTTCATTTCTGCATAGGCTTTTCTCTCATTCTGGCAAACAGGGGCTATTCCACAGTTGTAGTGCATAGGTTTCTCGTTGTTGGCTTTTCTTGCTGCAGAGCACAAGCTCTAGGGCATGGGGGCTTCAGTAGTTGTGGCACACCAGCTTGGTTGCTCTGAGGTATGTGGGATCTTCCTGACCCAGGGATTGAACTCATGTCTCCCAGCATTGGCAGATTCTTTACCACTGAGCCACCAGAGAAGCCCCACTGTACACTTTAGATGGGTGAATTATGTGTTATGTGAATTTTATCTCAATAGGGCTTCCCCAGTGACTCAGTGGACAAAGAATATGCCTGCAATGCAGGAACTGCAGGCTACACTGGTTAGATCCCTGGGTCAGGAAGATCCCCTGGAGGAGGAAATGGCAATCTACTCCAGTATCCTTGCCTGGAAAATCCATGGACAGAGGAGCCTAGCAGGATACAGTCCATGGAGTCGCAAAAAGTCAGACACAACTGAGCACGCACAACATGCTTTTTAAATTAGCCATGAGGTAACCATATCTATGAAATTTCTTTATCCATTCTTTCAACAAATATTTTTAAGCCCGCACTCTATGCCAGGCACAGCGAGAGATCTGATACAGAATAGTAAGCAAGATAAAGTCCCTACCCTCAAGGTATTTATGGCAGGGGGAGGAGTAGACAATAAGCAAAAAATTAAGGGATCAGGTAAACACAGTTAATTGAAAACAGGTCCTTACATACTCCCCTCTCTCCTACATCCCAGTAAAATGACTGCCAAGGACTAAAAAGGTATTAAAAAGCAGAGACAAAGAGAATAACAAATAAACCCAGACAAAGCATGACATGAACTTTTGTAATAGAGAAAGAGGATGGACAAAAGATATCTTAACATGTCCACTGGAAGTC
>NW_011494931.1:1453477-1468166 GCF_000754665.1 Bison bison bison
GTTTTTAAGCAAGTAGAGTGACTTGAATTAATACTGCGCCCATTACTCTGGCTGCTCTGTGTAGAACAGACAATAGAGCAAGAAAGTAGAAAGCAGGAGAAAAATTATATATTATTACCATAATCCAAGTAAATGGTGATGCCATTTGGACAGTGGAGACAGAAAAAAGTGGTATTGAATTTGAGATATATCTTGAAGGTAGAACCAACAGAACTTGCTAATAGATTGACCACAGGGAAGGAAGAGAAAGAGGAATCAAAAATTACCACTAGATATTTTAGTTGAGCAGCTAGGTAGATGATGCAACATTTACTCAAATGAAGATGGAGAAGGAAAGTTTGGGGGGTGGGGGCAAGTAATTAAAGAATCAAGCATTTTGGACATTTGAAGTCTTAAATGCCTATAAGATATCCAAGTGCCCAAGAGGAGTGCCAAGTAGATATTTTATGTGTAAGTTAGACTAGAGATAGAGACTTGGGAGTCATCAGCATACATATACTATTTAAATTCATGGAACTAAGAGGGGAAGAGGGCCCAGATCTGAGCCCTGAAGTTTTAAGAGGTGAGCCACAGGCTCCAGAATTTTGTTCTTTACATTTGTTTGTGAAATAGTTTATTCTACAGAAATTTTCAATTACCTTCTAATAGTTCCACTTTCCATGACATCCTGGGCTTCCCTGGTGACTCAGATGGTAAAGAATCTGCCTGCAATGCAGGAGACCCAGGTTCGATCGCTGGGTCAGGAAGATCCCCTGGAGAAGGGAATAGCTACCCACTCCAGTATTCTTGCCTGGAAAATTCTATGGGCAGAGAAGCCTGGCAAGCTATATAGTCCATGGAGTTGCAAAAGAATCAGACACGACAGCGACTAATGCGCGCGCGCGCACACACACACACACACACACACACACACACACCCGCTAAGAAAGGCCTTCTCCATTTGATATAACAAAATTTTCCTCCTACACATCCTCTAGTATATTCAGCATTTATATGTATATCTTTAGTGCAGAGATGGGCTAGAAATCTGAATGGATGCAAAAGGCAATAAGCTGATGCAATCATAGAATTCACCTCATTTTATTCCTGTCTCTCAGGGACCCCAGGCCTTTGCTGTCTTGTGTCTAGCATCTTGAAAACTATCCTACATCTTTTTTTTTTTTTCTTTCCAAATTTAATATAATGAGGTTATGCAAATATATAGAGTAATTTCATTTTTAGTTTTGGTTTTTTATATTTTTTTGGCCATGATGCCACACGGCATGTGGGATCTTAGTTCCCTGACCAGGGGTCATGTCCCCTTGCACTGGAAGCTCAGAGTCTTAACTACTGGACCACCACAGAAGTCCCCAGTAATTTCATTTTTATACAAATAAAATATGCAAACATAAATACATACATACTGGTAAATGTGCACGCAATTTACAAGTTCATGCAAAATGAACTGGAATGATATATATCAAACTATTAACAGTGGTAACCCTTACGAGTAAAGAAATAAAGGTAAAATAAGGATCTTTTTTATTTTACTTAAACTGCTTTTCAGGGTTTTAATTTTATAGTGATTATATATTATCTTTATAAATTATTACAAAATAAAATATCGATAAGAATATTTTAAACCATTACCCCTCACTACCCTCTTCAATTCTGTGCATTGTGTTGAAGAAGGGGTATCTATGATTGACTAGCTCACACACAGTTCAAATGACATTGTTCCCTTTATTTTGTGATTTCCCATTAAGGCTTCCTAGACTGTATCTGTCTCCCATGTTTTGAAAGGCTAATCATTTAATCCAAATAATATGAGAAGGAGGACAATTTAAATCAATAATTGTATACCTTAAATTCTGCTTGAGAAAAATACCTACATCAACTGTAATTTGAAATATAGCTATGACTATTACCATCCCCTCTGAAACATTCTTGCTGGTAAAAAGGTTGTTTTGTCTCCAGAGAAAATACAGAGGCTGTCAAGCAAATTTCACCACGTGGTACAACCCACCCCCACCATACCCAAAAAGCTGATTTCTTGTTTTGAATACTGTATTTAAGTTAGCTGACAGCTTTTGCATTGCAAATTGATGGAGAAGATTCTTGTGCAAACAAATGTCAATCTTGTTCCCAGAGCTTAGGACCCCAAATGTAAATTCCACTGTATATTCTGCTGCTGCTGCTGCTGCTGCTGCTGCTGCTGCAGTCGTGTCCGACTCTGTGCGACCCCATAGACGGCTGCCCATCAGGCTCCTTTGTCCCTGGGATTCTCCAGGCAAGAATACTGGAGTGGGTTGCCATTTCCTTCTCCGAATGCACTTTAAACAAAAGAGTTCAGCAAGAGCGGTGGGTCTGTATGTGAAGAGATGCTTCTTAATGAAGGTCTGTAAGTGGCACATCAACTGCTCTAGCATTTTGCAGGGAAAACTGTTTCTCTACTCACAACACCAGACACGAATGTGTAGGTGGGTGTTCCACACCAAGCAATTCTTCAGTTCTCTGCAGGCACCAACTGAGAGTCCTAAAACGTAATTAAATTCTGACACTAACAATGCAGATTTACCATAGACCCCACAGATTAATGGCTCAGTCCCATAAGACTGCCCCCTCTTCAGATGCCAATCTTAAGTACTGGGTTCCCAGGTTACACACTTCTGTGTGACTTGGCTACAAATCAGGGGTACCCACAACCCCTTCTCAGGTTCAATAATTTGCTAGAACTGTTCACAGAACTCAGAGAAATTAGCCACTTATGTTTACTTATTTATGACAAACAAGAGTACAAAATATATAAAGAGCCAGATGAAGAGAGTACCATGGGGCCAGATCTGGAAGGGTCCTGAATGCAGGAACTTCTGTCCCCATGGAGTTGGGATGCACCGCTTTCCCAACACATGGGTATTTTCAGCATCCTGGAAGCTCTCTGAACCGTATAGTTTAGCGATTTTTATAGAGGCTTTATCACATAGCCACAATCAGTTATTAACTCAATCTCCAGCCCTTTCACTCTCCCCAGAGAATGAGAAGTGTACTGGAGTTCCAAACTTGTAGTCATGGCGTGGTCTTAGGTGACCAGCCCCATCCTCAAGCCATCCTGGAGCCTACCAGGAGTCACCTCATTAGAGCAAAAGACGTTCCTATCACCCAGGAATTTCCAAGTGATTTAGGAGCTCTGTGCAGGATCCACCTATCACTCCCATCAGTCGGGGAAAGGTTTCAGGGGCTCTGTGTGAGGAACTGCAGGCAGAGACCAATTATCGTGACCAATATCACAAATTGGTCAGCACGTAATATAAAATATATCACACTTTTTCTTCCTGTAGCAGAAAGATGACATGAAGCTCTCTGGAGGCGCCTTCAAGCTTTATGCTTCATCTAAATCTGTTGTATATTTTGTACTCCTATAAACACACACACACACACCATGCATGCTCATCTCTATTCCTGAATTTTGATCTTCAAACTACTGTAGATTTTCAGTAGATGAAAAACTTCCAAAAGTGCCAGAGCTTTAGCTATCAGGACTGTGGAGAAAGTAGAATTCAATACTTTGAGATTCAATTGACTAACATGAAAAAACACCTACAACCGTGCCCAGAACCTGGTAGAAGCCAGGGACAACATTCAAAATATTTTAGCATCAGTATGATGTGGTCACCCACCAATCACAACAAACACCGGAGGTAAACACCAGTAGGAGTATACCACAGCATATTGGCTAAATAATCAGAACTGATAAAAACTCATCCAACGTTTGGATTTTTTTTCTTCTGTGCACCTTCATTCACATAGGATTTGTCAAACCAGAATTAATATTTATAGGACATTACTATCACAGTACATAGGCTTTCTTAATTGAGTTATATAATTATATTTACATTTTGTTCATTAATCTCTTATTTATACTAGAGGACTACAGAAAACCATCTCCCATGAGCTTGGAAATGAGAGAAATAAGATCTCCCTTTGACAGTTGGACTAAAAATGAACTTTTACTGGGAGGAGTTACCAGGCATAATGGCTGAAGAAATGTCCTCAAATTAAGCAATCTGAGGGAACTCGAAGTAAATTCATTATCATGTTAAAGCCATGGAATACCTAAATTCCCAAACAGAGAGAAATAGAAGCAACAGAAAACATTCAGAACAACAGAAAAAGCAAATCAGACAGTGGCCTAGAGCAGGGTGCCCTGACCATCATACTCCAGAGTATACTGGGCCAAGTCAAGGCTGCCCCTAGAGGTAGGGAGGCTCCCAAGAGATTTTATTAGATTTTTCCTGAGATTGACAAAATCCCTTTCATTATGACCTACTCACTGATTTGCTGAGGAATAGGGGAAAATCACCTGCTCATATAGCCCTAAGCAGACAGCTCATTCTGGTTCCTATGAAGTTCTTTCTCACTCTCAATTACTAATTTGATATTGTGGTGCTTAAGTGCTTAAGTCACCCCAAGTGCACTTTACTTAGTACAGGTCAGCCACCAGTGCCTGATGACCTCTCAGTACTCATGAGAGAGATAGGTGGTAGGGCCTACTGCTAAAAAATTACAAGATGTTAAGTCACTTAGTGAAAGTGAAAGTCGCTCAGTCATGTCCAGTTCTTTGCAACCCTATGGACTATAGCCTACCGGGGTCCTCTGTCCATGGAATTCTCCAGGCCAGAATACTGGAGTGGGTAGCCTTTCCCTTCTCCAGGCGATCTTCCCAACCCAGGGATTAAACCCAGGTCTCCCACACTGCAGGTGGATTCTTTACCAGCTGAGCCACCTGGGAAGCCCAAGAATACTGGAGTAGATTTCCAGTGGGTCTTCCTGACCCAGGAATCAAACTGGAGTCTCCTACATTTCAGGAGGATTCTTTACCAACTAAGTTTTACACACTGATGAAAATGTGTATAGTTAATTCTTCCCACATAAAGTTATTGGCAAATTCAGTGTGGCAAAGTTTGTGAACTGCTGTCATCATCTTTAAGAGTGAGTCTCTGGGCGTTCAGACCAGAAGACACATCCCCATGACCAGCACCCCACATACCCCTGGGAGGCCCATCCACATCACGCCTTTATCTGTCATCTTCAAACGTCTATAAACATACTGAGACACATCTGCCTGGGGTCTCCTGGATGGACTCTGAGCTCACATATGTCTTGGTATCCCCAGGGTCTCTCTCGCAATGGGTTTGCTTTATTCTCTTGAATTTTCTTAAATTTTGGGAAAACACTACATCAACAAGGAAGCACATCATTAGAGTTCTGACCACACATCTACTGATACAATTGTTCTTACCATAGTGACCATTTAGAAATAGAGAGGTGTACAGTATGACAGGTAGCTATGTTAATATTTGTATTTGTCTAACTCTATTTTCATAAGAGACTGTGCTGTATCATTACTCGGTTCAGTTCAGTCACTCAGTCATGTCTTACTCTTTGCGACCCCATGGACTGCAGTACGCCAGGCCTCCTTGTCCATCACCAACTCCCAGAACTTGCTCAAACTCATGTTCATTGAGTCGGAGATGCCATCCAACCATCCCATCCTCAGTTGTCCCCTTCTCCTCCTGCCTTCAATCTTTCCCAGCATCAGGCTCTTTTCCAGTAAGTCAGCTCTTCACATCTGGTGGCCAAAGTATTGGAGCTTCAGCTTCAGCATCAGTCCTTCCAATGAATATTCAGGACTGATTTCCTTTAGGATTGACTGATTTGATCTCCTTGCAGTTCAAGGGATTCTCAAGAGTCTTCTCCAACACCACAGTTCAAAAGCATCAATTATTAAGTACTCAGCTTTCTTTATAGTCCAACTCTCACATCCATACATGACTACTGGAAAAACCATAACTTTGACTAGATGGACCTTTGTTGGCAAAATAATGTCTCTGCTTTTTAATTTGCTATCTATGTTGGTCATAGCTTTTCTTCCAAGGAGCAATCGTCTTTTAATTTCATGGCTGCAATCACCATCTCCAATGATTTTGGAGCCCAAGAAAATAAAGTGTGTCACTGTTTCCATTGTTTCCCCATCTATTTGCCCTGAAGTGATGGGATCAGATGCCATAATCTTAGTTTTTTGAATGTTGAGTTTTAAGCCAGCTTTTTCACTCTCCTCTTTCACTTTCAAGAGGCTCTTTAGTTCCTCTTCACTTTCTGCCATAAGGGTGGTGTCATCTGCGTATCAGAGGTTATTGTTATTTCTCCCGGCAATCTTGATTCCAGCTTGTGCTTCATCCAGCCCAGCATTTTGCATGATGTCTCATAACTACTGCCCCTTTATTTCTAGACTTTAAAAAAAAAGTAGCACAACATTGTAAAACAACTGTACTCCAATAAAAATTAATGAATGAAAAGAACCAGAAAAAAAGGGGAAAAATTTAAGTGACTTACAAGAAAAGCACAGAGTCAGAGGTGAAACAGAGATCCTAGGATGCTTCCAGTGTGTTTTTGACAATATCACACCCTCACCACAATCATACACACACACACCTCAATTAGTTGCTATAAATCTGAAGCTACTGCTATGAATCTAAACAATATTTGACACAAAAAGTCAGTTGGCCAAAAAAGAAAACAAATATTTAACACAGGAAGAGAATAGAAACTGAGTCAGTTTCTTCCCAATGTTAAGAGCCTATACTAGACCAGGATGACTGCCAGGGGACATTACTCCCTTATTCTTAATTATTCCATCCACAGGAAGGGTGTTCAAGGGTATGAATCTTGGACCCACTCTGCCCCCAGGGCACTGGAGTGATGGCTCTGATTGGTAATTTGAGGAGATTTAATGAAGTGTGCATGCTCAGCTCTGTCCCATCTCCTTGGGGAATGGGGATATTTGAAGGAGTCTGTGTTTTCTGCTACTCATCCCCCAAACACGGAGATCTCCCCAGACCCAAGGCTGCCATGACTGCAAGAGCCACTCTCTCCGGTTTGTGTATTCATTTATCAGGCTTTTTGGCCCTCACACCAAGTCATATATTGTAAACAGAACTTTACTGGTAATTGAAGTGATCCTCCACTTGATTCCTTTGTTTTATTCTTAATTTAACCAAAACTCAAACAGATCAGAAGAATGCCATTTATTGAACTACTCAAACACCCCTACATATAAACTCTGATATTAGCAATGTCATCTTGGACAAGTTGGTTATCTATCTGGTAATCTGGGACAAACTACATAATCTCCCTGAAACTCAGTTCCAACATATATAAGGTACACTAAATACTACTCAGATTAAACAGGAACAAGAATACACACACACACACACATATATATATCTCTCTCTCTCTCAAGGGTTTCCAAACTTTCAAACTGAATCAAACATCAGAATCACCTAGAAGAATTGTTAAAACTCAGAGTACTAGACTCTTAATTCTCCACTACTAGTTTCTGACTCAGGAGATGAGGCCTACAATTTGCTGATCTTTCTAAATAGGAAACTACACTTTGGGAACCACTGAGATTACACATACATGCACACACAAGCATACACACATATATGTGTGTATGTATGTACATATAGAGACAGACAGACAGAGAGATCTTATTAATACAGCACCTTTTCCATGGGATGCCCTCAATAAAGTAGTACTGCTGCCAGTTTTGTTTTGATACAAAAAGAAAATACTTGTAGGCAGTGATTCTGCATCAGGGGTGATTTTCTGTGCATACACACACACCTGCAAGTATATTTGGTGGGCACCTTTGTCACAACTGGAGGGTGGAGGGACAGCTACTATCATCCACTAATCCACTGCGTACAGGCCAGAGATTCTGCTAAACATCCTACAGCACACAGCAGCCCCCCCTCACTTTCCCCAACAAAAAATTGTCTGGCTCAAAATGTCAATAGTTCCAAAACTGATAAATCCTGCTCCAAGGCCCTGCCTAAAAAACCCTGTCTATAACTCATCATCAATGCTAACATATTTTTCATACACACAAACATTCTCACCATCTGATAGATACTTGACCCATTAGAGACCCATTAGGCCAAGAGGAATAGTCCAAAGACCTTGTGAAATTGTCCAAATGAAACTTAAGATTGTTCTATTGGATTACATTAGATATGTCAACAGAATAAGGACTTTATTAAAGGAGAAGAAGGAAGGGTAAAGTTCTGAGACCACAGGTATATAAGGGAAAAGGTTTCTTTAAGATTAAACTATATATTTGTGAATAAAGACATGTATATGCAAGTCAGGTATAAAATCATTGTTTAAATGCATAAATTTAAAACAAATTATATAAAAGTTGTCTGCTCATTAAATTTTCATGCTTTGCATGTTTAGAAATGTTAAGAGCTAAGGAAAAATCTTTTCTCCCTGAAATTTTCCTGAGTAAATTTTCTTTATCAGCAAATAAACAAGATGCAATTTTAGTAGTCAGCAGTTTTAGGTTTATAGAATAGTTTGTACTTTTTTTAATCTATTTGGGAAAATTAGATGGGCCTTCCAGCATAATTCTTTTGAGTGATCTTTTCTTGCTCACAGAAAAATGTGATTGGAAAAAAAATCCAATTTTTTTTAAGATCTGGGTTCTGACACATGGGTTTTCCCTCTTTCTCTGTCACGACCTCTCTGGGCCTCAGTTTTCTTACTATGTAGAGCACGGGTTTCAGAAATTACAAAGTGGCAATGCATGGGCAAAACAAGTCTCATAATTGCCTTTTTTACCTTACTAGCTTTTTGTAAACTTTGCCTCTTTGGGCATCTGCATTTCACCCCAGCCTAGATTCAGTATCCACCAGAAATCCAGAGAAGTCTGAGTCAGGCCAAGTCAGGTATTTATTAGCATGAGGCCTCTTTAGCCTGGGAAAGACAGTGACCTGTCAGACTGGACTGACACTAGCCCAGGTCTCTGATCCACAAGGCATGAAGAAATAATTTCCTGGTTGCTGAACACAAGGTAGAAAGAAATCACTACAGGAAGAAACAGTTCAGTGAACAGTCTCAGTCCGGAGCTATTGTTTGCCGGGAACTGAAGAACTTTGACAGTAGAAATGCAGACTCAATTTCAAACGGCCTTCTTGTGTCCCCCCAGGAAAATCTTCAGACTCCCTCAGATAAAAGAGCTGTAATAAATTTTAAAAGTGGCCTAAGTTTATAAAAACAAAAAAAAAAATACTACCAACCAAGATTCAGAAAAAAGGGAGAGACAAATGACCTAATTTCACGGCCCCAAACCAGACTCTAACCAGACTGAGGTCTGGCAAACATAGATGAGGACAGAACTATTTCACATCTACCAAAGGGCCCAAATTTACATTTGTTATGCACTTTCTAAATTAAAGAGGAGAGTGAAAAGCTGGCTTAAAACTCAACACTCGAAAAAACAAAATCATGGCATCCAGTGCCAGCACTTTTTGGCAAATAGAAGGGGGGAAAGTGGAAATAGTGGCAGATTTTATTTTCTCGGGCTCCAAAATCACTGGAGATGATGAATGCAGCATGAAAATTATGCTTGCTTCTTGAAAAGAGAGCTATGACAAACCTGGACAGTGTATTAAAAAGCAGAGACATCACTTTGCTGACAAAGGTCCATATAGTTAAAGCAATGGTTTTTCCAGTAGTCATGTATGGATGTGAGAGTTGGACCATAAAGAAGGCTGAGCACTGAAGAACGGATGCTTTCAAACTGTTGTGCTGGAGAAGACTCTGAGTATCCCTTGGACTGCAAGAAGATCAAACCACTCAATCCTAAAGGAAATCAACTCTGAATATTCATTGGAAAGACTGATGCTAAAGCTGAAGCTCCAATACTATGGCCACCTGATGTGAAGAACCCACTCACTGGAAAAGATCTTGATGCTGGGAAACATTGAGGTCAGGAAGAAAGAGGGCAACAGAGGATGAGATGGTTGGATAGCATTACCAACTCAGTGGACACAAGATTGAATAAACTCGGGGAGATAGTGAGGACAGGGAAGCCTGGAGTGCTGCAGTCCATGGGGTAGCAAAGAGTCAGACAAGACTTAGCAACTGAAAAACAACCCTAAATTAAGTATAAGCTATAATCAGTGTCAGAGTTATATTGAAAGTATTAATTTATCAAAAGTAAATATTTGCAATGAAGCCCAATTTTCTGAGTCTTATTTTGCTATTTCTTCATCTCTTAACATAGAAAGAGCTTTAAAAAACTGGCCTGTGGCCTTTCCCAACCTCTGGGGAAGTCTGTTCGGAGTTAGATATTGAGGCAAAGCAAAGGAACAGCTAATGGACCAAAGTGCTAAACTAGCACGTCTGCTGGCTCCAGCCTCCAAAAGCAGCATCTCCTGAGAGAAAGTGGAGAAAACCCTGAGAGCCAAGGGGTGAGGACGGGATGAAGTGCTGCTTTGATAAGTGCTAATGTGGGAGGCTGGCTTTGGCAGAGGAAGGTAACCTGCACAGCGAGAGAGGATGGACTAAGAACGAACCTGTGGGAGTCTGGGCCCTGCTTATCCTATGTTCCTCAGCATTTGTTGTTGCTGTTGTTCAGTCACTAAGTCATGATCGACTCCTTTGTAACCCCATAGACTGCAGCCTGCTAGGCTCCTCTGTCCATGGGATTTCCCAAGCAAGAATACTGGAGTAGGCTGCCATTTCCTGCTTGCCCCCGGACAAACAATGCCTGCCCCGCACCTCTTCCAGCTGTTCTCCAGAGAGAGACCAGGGCAGGATAGGAAGCCTGTGCTTGTGTGAAGAGCTGAAGAAGGTCTAACTATCCCTGGATGGTTGCTTCTCCACATCCAAGCCCCAGGGCCAGTGAATAAGCATGCAAAGGAGAGCATCTCAATGTTGCTTCTTCTTGGGAAGGAGGGGCAAAGGGTGAAGCTCTGACCTGGCAAGCTGTTTCATGGGTGGGAGAAAAGATAAAACCAAGAAGAAATGTGAAATAAAATATACAAAGAATGTAAGTGGAAGACATAAATGGCAGAATGGAAACATCCAGGGGACAAATCAGAGATTAGAAAGAAAATGATTATGGTAACCTTCCAAATAGAAGAAAGAAACAACAAAGAAATAGATAATATAAAATAGAGGTTAACAAGGGTGGAGGCTAGCAGGAGAAGTGCTAATATCTAGATAACAGGAATCCTAGACAAAGAAAAATATAAAAATAAAGATTTATTTTTTATTACTTTTGTGTATATTTGAAATTTCACAAATAAAAATTTTAAGGCAATTTAAAATATCTGAAAAAACAATGATGATATATTTCATGACATTAAAAAAAAAGAAAGACCTCAGATTGAAGTATCACAAGGTTATGTTATTTCTCCAATGGGGAGAAATTAGAAAAACCTTAGTCTCTCTGAAACTTAAGACTGCCAAAAACAAAGAGAAAAATCTTAAATCTTAGAGAAAGAAAGAGCAATCAACATAAAATGGAACCCAAAAAATGGATAACGTTAGATACAAGACAATGGAGCAATATTCTCAATATATACCCCTATTATATATTATAATTCATACCCTTCTTAGAGTTTTTCCAATATACAAGGATGGTTTAATATTAGAATATAAGTGAGTATAATTTACAACATTAATGAGTTAAAAGAGAAATACCACATGACCATGGAATTAAAAAGTGCAAAAAATGTGTTTTTTAAAATTCAACATTGATCCACACTTTATAAAACTCAACATTGATCCGCATTCTTAACCTAAAGGAGATCACAAACCAAGAGTTTCTGTTATCGTAAACAGAGCTGTTACTGGGTAGGTAAGATGTCCCTAGGGCTCTCGCACTAATGGATATTGCTCCAGAAGAGAGAGGGTGTGGGTATCTCTGAGGAAAGTGGGGAGCTTTACATGTGCAAGAGACAGCATGAGAGGATGGGGCAAAGGGGACAAATAAATGCAAACATAAAGGTTAATATGGGAAGGGGCCTACTCTAAAATATTCCCTAGGGTAAATGCTGTCACTTCTCCCCACCTCACCCTTTGGAAGCCAGTTCCAACATCATTAAATCTTTTTTCTTTATTAAAGTATACCTGATATACAATATTATATGTTATAGATACACAATACAATCATTCAAAATTTTTAAAGGTTATATTCCATTTATAGTAATTATAAGATATTCCCTATGTTGCACAATATATTCCTGTAGCTTATCTTATATGGAACAGTTTGTACCTCTTAATCCCCTCTTTTTTTTTTTTTTTTCATACTGTTCGTGTGGAAAAGACCCTGATGCTGGGAAAGATTGAAGGCAGGAGGAGAAGGAGATGACAGAGGATGAGATGGTTGGATGGCATCACCAACTCAATGGACATGAGTCTGAGCAAGCTTCACAAGTTGGTGATAGACAGGGAAGCCTGGCATGCTGCAGTCCATGGGGTCGCAAAGAGTCAGACACGACTGAGTGACTGAACTGAACTGAACTGACTCCCCTACCCCTATATTGTCATTAGATCTGGATGGATCTGCCTTTCCTCATATTCATTACCTGCAGTGATGGGTCAGAGGCTCTAGGCAAGGGTCAAGAGAGTCTTAACTGAGCAGCCCAGGACTTCTGAGGGGCCACACCTGGAAACTGGGGGCCTTGACTGAGCATGCACGTCATTTGAAGAAACTTTGGTGCTCAAACTTTAGTCTCTGAAGACACTGGAAAGACCTTCAGGTGTCAGGTTTGCTTTTGTCTTTTATGTTTTCATTACTTTTTTTCCTGTAACTTAAATCTAAGTGCATAATGTAGAACCATGAGAAAGAAGATGGACTCATTGTGCTTGAGATGGTACTTTGGGTTCCAACTTTGTGAAGAGGTGACTCTTCTCCCCTAGACAGCAGCTAAAGTAGCATAGGTTTGGAAGTTATAGAACATGCAGTGTAAAATGAAAACTCGAAGGGAAAAAATGCTGTCCCAAGGAGCTTATGTGTGCGTGCTAAGTCACTTCAGTCATGTCCAGCTCTCTGCAACTCTGTAGACTGCAGCCCGCCAGGCTCTTCTGTCCATGGGATTCTCCAGGCAAGAGTACTGGAATGGGTTGCCAAGCACTCCTCCAGGGGATCTTCTCAACCCAGGGATCAAACCTACGTTTCCTGTGGTTCCCCAATTGCAGGCGGATTCTTTACCATTGAGCCACCAGGAAAGCCCCAAGGAGCTTATAGTCTGCGTTTGTGAATTCATGCACCAAAAAAAAAAGTAGCATGGAAGAGCGTGCTTAAATCTTAAAGTCTAGTATCTGCTAAACTAGTTCCTTTGTTCATTTTCTTTTCATAATTGTGAGGCTTTTAAGACTGGATAAGATAAAGAAAACTGAGTATTTACCAACTGTGTTGTTAAATATCATGTTTATTTTATAAGAAGAAAATTTCCATTATTGTGCCAGTGTATATTAAGAGAAAGAGAGAGAGAAGGCACTGAGGGCCTCTCTGCAGAGACATCTAGAATGTGGCACTACTTACCACTGAAGTGCTCCAAGTTTTTAATTAAGTTGCATTATATTTTATAGGACATTATTTGCAGATGAAAATTTCTAACTCTGCAAAGGCTGAGTAGGGAATTTAACAGCACTGTAACAGGATGAGTTGTTATTTCATATATTTGAAATTTTAAAGAAAAAAAAAAGCTCTAGAACAAAGAAAATAACCATAGATTTCACTCAGGCACATCTGTGGTGGCATTTAGACATTGTAATAAAGAACGAGTAGGTTTTCACCAGATAGACCAGATGGGGAAGAAAATGTTCAGAGGAGACTCCTCCATACACAGCATAAAAAGGTAGAACAAACTCAGGACCCAGCACATGGTCCAGGGCAACAGGAGCACAGGATGCTCCCATAAACACTGAGCAGTGAAGCTGGAGAAATAAAAGGAGGGCCATGTCATCAGGAGCCTCATATGCCCCTTTACCATTCAAGAACTTGCCACAAGTGAAAAAGGACCCAATTCCAACTAGCTTAAGCAAAAACAACAACAAAAAAGATCCAGGTGTAGGCTTCAGGCACAGCTGGAGTCAAGGTTCAAACAACGTCCGTAGATTCTTCCCAGCCTTCTGCTGGGTTGGCTTGATTCTCAGACGCTATGTGGAAATTTCCAGAATCAGCTCCAGAATCCATCCAGGGCCCAGACTAGAGTAGAATAAGGGAAGCACTCACCACCTCAGGCACAAAATTTAAGAAGTTACCCCAAAACTCAGTAATCAAGATAAATAACATTCTAATGCAATATTTTAAAATTGAACAGGCAAATAAATGTGTGATAAACAAAATATCAAAATTTAAAATAAAGATAAGATCTGTATGACTATTTTGCTTTTGCCTCAGGCTCCACCATTATGATAAAGACAGAGTCATAAAGGTGCTACTGATACTAGAGGAACGAAAGGATGCTGGGGTTGGGGAGGGCACAATATTGATGACCCCCGCATCATAGTTAGAAGTTTCATCTTTATCTGTAAGCAGTGGACGATCATGGAAGACTCCAGGCAAGGGACATAAAGACAATGGATGGAAAGATGTGTTGGGAGGGATGGAAGAGGAAATTCAAGGACAGGAGTTAGGATACTTTTAGCCCAAAAAAATACATGATAAAACACAGACATAAAGCAGTACCAGTTGGGGATGGGGTGGGGGGTGGAGGGAATACGGGGACGTGGGGGATGGAACCAAGAGCTGGTTAGGAATATCAGTAGAACTTGGAGGGATGGGAAATGTTAAATAGTCAGGGATGGTTCTCAGGTTTCTGGCTCGTAGGGGCTGGCTGAATGGTAGCAC
>NW_011494931.1:1468266-1508257 GCF_000754665.1 Bison bison bison
ATGGGTAAGTGGGTGATCAGCCAAAGGGAGGCCAGGGTGAGGAAGAGATGAAGTTCTAGATAAGATGACACTGAGGTGGCAATATCCAGCAGACAACAGAGTCTGAATCTCACAAGAGTGGTCTGGACTAAAGAAGTGGTTTTGGAAGCCACGGTGTACAGAGACGGAAGAGAAGACTGAAGACAGAATTAATATCATTAGGAGTTCTCTCCAGTGAAACTCAAAAAATTAATCCTGGCCCTAAAATATTTTCCTTATTGATCTTATGACAATTCCTAAAAAAAAAAAAAAAAAAATTAACTCTTTTATCTGCCTTGGATTAAGTCGCCAAGAGCATTTTGATGTACTACTAATGCTGTTTATATAGCTTTATACAAGTTAACAGAGCTGGAAGAACCACCTAGAAAACAGCCATAGAGAACATAATTTCCAAAAAGTAGAGGGGAAAGGGAAAGGGAAGACAGGTGCTCCTGCTGGGTTTGTGACCACCTTAAAAAACCTTGGTCTACACTTGATTTCTCAGGTGGGGCCTGAAAGAATTACAGAGTTGTAAACGTTCCCTGATACACCTTTTGAACCATCTGATTAAATTGGAGCGTTTAAGAGAAACAGAAAATGCAAAGAAAAAGAAGGCTTGAAGTGGGGTCTGGGATCTGGGCCTAATGTAGTTTTCTGTATTCTTTTCTCTCTCCCTTTAAGTTAGAAGTGAAGAAAAAAAAAAAAATCAGTCATCTCTGGAGGTCCCTTACTGGTGCCAACTGTAGGAGAAACATTAGAAGTAAGACGGCATTATTTGACTCTTACCAAAGGGGCAGAGAGACAGGAGATGCACTCATCTCTTGTCTTTGAACCAAGGGGCCTCAGTCAAGTATCTGAAATATTTGAGTATTCCATCAGGAAATACCCAATTCAGTAATAGTCTGCAGTGAAACTTTTTTTAAAGCCCAATAAGATCTACAAGGAGAGAGATTACTTTCATTTGCAGCTAAGGCTGGAGTCATTATTTTTTATAGTGTGAGGTTTGGCGGAATTTAAAAATCTTTTGTTATTCTGCAACTTTAGCCTGTTTTTAATTAAGACACCCATGTCGGTTGAAAAATGTGGCATATTTGCATAGAAATAACTATAGCAAACCAAAACCTTCATTTTAAGCCATTTTAATCACTTTCCCAGACACGCTGGTAATTACTTCTGGTTGACACCACTGAAGTGCTTTTCAGCAGCACTGAATATATTCATATCAATTGAAGTTTTCCCTCATGCACAAAGATGAGTGAGGTGCCACGGATAGAGCTGGGAGTGGGCAAATCACATTTTTCATCAGTGCCTAATAATTAGCAGAAATTCATTATTCTGTGTTTGTTTGAGCCTGAACAATATCAGCTTGTAATTACTGGTAGCTTAGGGCAAGGTAAATATTTGATGTGATGCTGGTAAATCAGTTTTTAGTGATACAAAGAGTTGATTCTGTATTTCTTTAGCCTTTAATAAGATTGCGAGCATTAACCATAAAGGTGAGGCTAAACCTCCCCCATCTGTTGTACCTTGATGCTGCAGACAAATAGCAAGAAAGAGACTGCCCGTGGAACACCAAGCTAATGAACCCCCGGGGGACTGGAGCTGTCTACTTGGGTTAAAAACAGGAAATTGCTTTTAGCAAATTCAGTGCGGGAAAAATAGCTTCAGTAGCCTTATTGCTCAGAGAAGGCAATGGCAACCCACTCCAGTACTCTTGCCTGGAAAATCCATGGACGCAGGAGCCTGGTAGGCTGCAGTCCATAGGGTCACTAAGAGTTGGGCACGAGTGAGCGACTTCACTTTCACTTTTCATTTTCATGCATTGGAGAAGGAAATGGCAACCCACTCCAGTGTTCTTGCCTGGAGAATCCCAGGGACGGGAGAGCCTGGTGGGCTGCCATCTATGGGGTCGCACAGAGTCAGACACGACTGAAGCGACTTAGCAGCAGCAGCAGCAGCAGCCTTATTGCTAACGTCCTAAAGCCTGTTACAGGGCTAAGCTTTGGCCTAGTTTTGATTTAAATCTTTATTTTTTTTTTCTTTTTTGAGTCTGAACACCTGGCACTGGAGGTAAATTTAAGCTTTCTTGGTTGGTTTACTAAATTTTTTTTTAAAGTCTTAAAATTAAACAATATTCTTTAGGTAATAAACACAGCAGATAAGTTCCAGAAGATCCAGAAGAATCTTCTCCAGTGGTAAATATACAGGAGCTAATAAAAGTGCACAGAACATTGTAACAATCTAAACATGAATACTGACAAGTAGTTCATTTATCCCACTACAGCCCAGCAAGTCAGACAGAGCCAATGATATTATCTCCACTTTTAGAATGAGGAAATTGAGTCTCAGTGAGGTGAAGGCCTGACAGCAGGCCACAGCTTTAGTCAGCAGTGGAGTCGAGCTGAGCACAGATCATCTCTCCCCTGGTTTAGAACTCTGGCAATTTCATCAGTTACCTGTGGGTCTGTGTCAAGCCCAAGCCAGCAGGGATGGGTTCAGAACCAGAGATGCTGCCTCTGTCAAGCCTCGGGAGCACTGGCAGCAAGTTATGCAACATGAGGGAGACACTAGGTATGTAAATAGTCCCCCAAAGCACCATGTAAATATTCACCTAACTGGATCAAGGACAAACCAGAGAAAAGCACTGGTTTAGAAAGCAGACTTGGTAGACATCCACTGAAGCCTCTTGAGCACAGAGATTAGACTTCTCTTCTTTATAGCCCACAGCCCAGCACAGTATCCCCAGTCAGAGGCTCAGCAGCTATGTGCCATGTCCATGTGCCCAGCTGGGAGGAATGGGGAAGACAGGAGCAGAGGAATAAGACAGGGTGTACCAATCCAGTCTCCAACTGACATCAGATTCTTCCTATACGAAGTTCTATCAAACCTTTCCTGTGCTCATAAATCATCAAGGGTTCCATGTTACCTGCCACTGGGCTGGCATTCAAAACTCTCATTAATAACTCCTCTCTTCCCTGTGGATACAGCCAAAATGGATGACTGCTCTTTCCCAAACATGCCCAGTGAGTCTCACTTCTGTAGAACTGGCCCCCTTTGATGCTATCTCTCCCTTTGACATCCTATCCACCTGTTCAGACTCATCTCAAAGACTGTCTCCTGTTTAAGACCATTCTGGTTCCTCCAGTTGAATAAGATTCCATTCTCCCCTAAACTCCCATGGATGAACTTTTTCATTTACCCTCTTACTCTGCCTTAAATAGGTTGAACAGATGAAACTGCCAATGTTGATATGTTTCAATCTAATATTACCATTTTCCCCATGTTAGAGAACTTCTAGAAAACTGAAACTATGTGTATTCCTCTTGGTCAGTGTCCTCCAAATGCTTGGACTGAAAAAGATGAACAATAATTTTCAGTCAACAAAAAAATGTATGGGTTGGTCCTTAAACTCTTGGGTTTTCTTTTACATTATATTCATTATGTAAGTATATCAGGACTCACCACCACCACCACTCTCATTGCCTCTCTCTCCCTCAACACTGAATCCATTTTAGGAATTCCACCTCCCTAATAGTCCCCGTGCTGAAGACAATTGACTAATATATCTAATTACCTCCTGTAGAAACAAAGATGACCTTCATATTTCATTTGTTCTTCTATTCGGCTAATACACATGGAGGACTGCCATTTCGCCAAACACTTGGAGCCACCAGACAGACAGCTAAAATACTGTCTGTTCCAACCCCAGCCCAATGGTGAAGATAAGCAAGAAAGCCAGAGATTTCCATAGAATGCAGCAGGTGCCATGAAAAGGATACACAGGGTTCTATTGGGGACACAAAGGATGGGCTCCTGATTCAGTCTATGGAGGGGAAAGGAAAGGAGAATTCAAAGAAGGCTTCCCCAAAAACCTAACTGGGCCTTGAGAGAAAAGTTTACTGGGTGGGAAAAAAGTAGAAACTTTTTTCCAGGGGGAGAGAATAATGTTCAAAGGCAGAGACCCATGTCAAAACACCCATTTTGATGGAATAATGGGTTTTCTGGGCATTAGAGAAGGGGGTACGGCAAGAGAAGAGACTGGAGAGGTGGGCAAAGGGTAGATGATGGTGGACCTTATATGCCAAGTCAAGGAGCTTCAACTTCATCCTGAAAATGACTGGAAGCTGTTAGAGAGAGGAGAGTGTTCGTGTATGTGTATGTTTATAAATTATAAACATATATGGAGAGGGATAAGTAAAGATTCTAAAGCACACAGCAGCTAAAGATTATGCATTATGGTTGACAGTATGGAACACTGATTCGCAAATTAATATTTGTACACAGAATGATAAACTAGTATAGCACTCATTCTGTAAAGGACAGTTTAGAGGTTATCTATCCAATAACCACATTTTACACATGGAGAGATGGAAGGTCTTGCCTCTGGTCATAGGCCTTGTGAGCACCCAGGTCAATAATTATTGCCAATAATAATCTTTTCTTTTTATCATTAGCATATGTGTCAAAATTATGTTTGAATTAACAAGAATTTTATTTGGCCTGTATTTAACATTAACAACTGAAGAGGTCAATATCTCAAATACTTTACATAATAGATTGAATTCAAATATAAGCTATATCCAGATAGCAATATAAGCTATATCTAGATAGGAATAAAATGGATTTTTCACAGCAAAATCAGTATAGTCTTTTTGGGAGGCCACAAACTTAAGTCATTGTCATCAATGTCAATAACATATATAATGTCATTAACACTGACGTTGGCAATGCTCACAGCAACTTTGGAATTCATTTTCGGGAAATGCCTTTGAACATAGAGAGGTAGTAAAGAGTAGCGACTGAGTGTTGGCCTCCTGAGCGCAAGTGTCTGCAGTCAATTTGGCTCTGCCCTTCATGAGATGAATAACCTGGGACACATTACTGCTCTGTGTCCCACTTGCCCTATGTATGGAAAAAGAAAAAATACTGGTACCTACCTCTAGGGCTGTTATGAGGATTAAATGAGTTACTACTCTAATGGGCTGAGAATAGCCTGGAACATGATAGGTGTTACATGGGCATATGTTAAATACAGTAAAGCCAGATATAAACCCCATGAAACAGTTGGCAAGATGAATTTCTAATTATGTTCTGGTTAAAGCTAACAAACAGAATTCTAAAACCATAGAGAAATATTTCTAAAGCAATTTTATGCTATAGATGTTAAATGGCATTAGTCCATCATTAGCTACTATTTGTAAAATACGAATACGTATTCCTCTATTTATTATTCATTATTATTGTTCATTATTTAATGCTAGCAAATCTTTTACACATCTGTTTACATATGAAAAGCCCTCAAAGGACAAAAGCCATGCCCTTCAAACTTGCCCTCTAAGGTGTCAATCCAAGTGGGCACTTTCTGGTAAAGGGGATTAAGCTGAACAAATAAGTTCCTTTGCGCCCTTTACGTGTCAGCTCTACTTGGCTTTTTGGTGCCTATGTATGTTTTTCCTTTGCATTTCATTACTTTTTCTTTTGACGGGGAGAGGGATAGTGGGTGAGTTTACCACTATCCTCAGGTAGACTTGAGGTATTTGTAATATTTTATTCCCACTAGGCGCAGTCAGCTTTATGACTGCCTTTTTGTTAACACAGTCTTCAGTAAGTCACTGAAGACCTGGGGCAGGTTTAATTTAGAGACAAGACTGGGAGACACCTACAAATGGGAAGAGGCAATGATTTCACAGCAGCACAACTGTTTCCCATCTGATTAAAAGGATCTGCTCGTTGACTCAACCCAGAGAGCCTTGAATTCACACTCTAATCAATGTGATGAAGTAAACAATACAAAATAGAATGCTGGCATGAATCTGAGTGATTTCATACATGTGAGAAACATAAACTCACCAAAGCACACAAAGAAAGGGGAATATGTCAGGAAAAACAATACATAGAGAATTAAAACAACTTTAGTGGACCACCTTCCCTCAAAAAAAGACAAATTGAGCTATTTCAATTCCATTTCTTGTTTATTTACTCCATAATCAAATGCTTTGTTGGATAAAATCTACATGTACTTTCTGAATAGCAGAACATTGTTTGAAGAGAAAACTGGCCAAGGAAAGAGTTAAATCTCCCTCACAATATTGCTTAGAAATAAGAGGCAAGATCAACACGCTGAGGATCAACCTAAACATAACATTCGTTGAACTGAAAATGAAGTGCAGGCTCTGGCTAGAATAAAACCTGAGACAGAAAGGTCCTCCTTAGTATGTCCACATTCACCATAAAATATATTAAATAGTAATAAGTTAAATAATATCCTTGTGAAGGACAGTGAAACTGGTGAGAAGCTGGATCTGTTTCAGAATTATAGAAGTATCATCAGCTATGCTATGCTATGCTAAGTCACTTCAGTCGTGTCTGACTCTGTGCTACCCCATAGACGGCAGCCCACCAGGCTCCCCCGTCCCTGGGATTCTCCAGGCAAGAACACTGGAGTGGGTTGCCATTTCCTTCTCCAATGCATGAAAATGAAAAGTGAAAGTGAAGTCACTCAGTCGTGTCCGACTCTTAGCGACCCCATGGACTGCAGCCTAACAGGCTCCTCCATCCATGGGATTTTCTAAGCAAGAGTACTGGAGTGGGGTGGCCCAGCCAGGAGGTTCGTGGTCCAGTGAAGATCTGTGGCACAGGTGACTGATAATCAGTAAAGACAGTATAAAAGAAACATTCTCTTGACGTGGAATGCTTCCACACAATCTATTTGAACTATTACCAGAAATGTATTTTTTTTTTCCAATGAGCTTCCAAGTGTTGATAACAAGGTCAGAGAACAAGAATTATGCAAGAGATGAATGAAGCCAAGGAGGTGAGACTTTCCCTGCTGTTAGTACTGAGTTAACATACCTGACATGGCGAGTACAAAATACATGTTGTCACTGGGTGGCCTCCCCCACAGCATGGGTTTGGTGCTCCAGAAGCATCTCTACTGTCTTCATAAGAAAGCCTCAGATTTGTACCAAAGCTAAAGATATTAAAACATAAGATACGCATTTTCAGTGTGCCAGAGAAATGTATTAATATCAAATTGCCTAAATTCAAAGAAACAAAGAATTTTCCTGATGATGACATTACATCACCTTCTTTTCACACCAGCTGCTACCCACCTTCAAAGGTCACATCTTTGAGGAATTAAGAAACTCACCTGTTTCACATCAAGAAATGAAATGCCAAATGAAATCCTTAAAGAAAAGATCAGCAAATCTATTTTTTTTTTTTCAAAAAATGTCCCTGCTACCAATTCATCAAAGATGTCTAAAAAGAGTGCTTTGTGATCCAAATCTCTTTCAACAGAAAATATATACATTTCCACTCTGTTTCATGAGTGACAGGAATAGCCAATATTAATACACTTAATTATTTATAGTTTGACCTTTACTTTTCACAGAAATTCAAAGAGCAGCTCTCCTTATAAATTCAAGATAATGACCACACTAACTTTTTGAATATAAATCAACTTTTTAAAATTAATGGTGTACTGACTACCATTTTGATTTCTTGTTGAATAATGAGATGAGAGACGATCAAAACTGGGATTTCAATATACCAGAAAATCTCTTTAACTTCATTTCTTCAATAAGTGTGTACTCAGTTCCTCCTATCAGCATGGCATTGAACACATATAACCTGAGAAAGAATAGTTAGATAAACTATATACAAAACTGGGACTTCTCTGGTGGTCCAGTCATTAAGAATCCACTTGCCAATGCAAGGGACCCAGGTTTGATCTCTAGTAAGGGAAGATTCTACACGTCGCAGGGCAACGAAGCCCATGCACCACAACTACTGAAGCCTGTACGCTGAGAGCCCGAGGTTCCCAATAAGAAAAGCCACTGCAATGAAAAGCCCACACACCACAACTAGAGCAGCCTCTGCTCAGCCCAACTGGAGAAACACACGCACAACAAGGAAGACCCAGCCCAGCCAAAATAAATTAATTAATTAAAAGGAAAAATATATGTTTATACATGTACAAAACAGTGAGTTCCATTTAAGAAGACAAAATTTTATTAAGGAGTCCAAAGAATCTGCCTAAATAGGTAAAAGTATTAAATGAGGTTAAAAGGCAAAGTGGGCTTTCCATGTGGTGCTAGTGGGAAAGAACCTGCCTGCCACTGCAGGAGACTTAAGAGATGCAGGTTCAATCCCTGGGTCGAGAAGATCCCCTGCAAAAGGAAATGGCAACCCACTGCAGTATTCTTGCCTGGAGAATCCCATGAACAGAGGAGCCTGGCGGGCTATGGTCCATAGGGTCACAAAGAGTCCAACACAACTGAAGGATTTCATGCACACGCACAGGAAAGGCAGAGTCGTATAGGCACAGGAGCAAAATCATTCGATACAAAGAATGTCTCTAACAGCTGAAAGAATGACAAATAAAGGAATGATTGCTATTGAATTTGGGAGCAGGCAGGCTGTTATCCTGGGCAAGATTTTTGAGCAAGTTAAATTTTGAATAGAGTCTATAGGGAGGTAGCTTCTCCGAAACTTGGTTTCCTAGAATGACCTTCTTTCTGTTCATCTCTCTCTTTAAGCCACAATTGTTCATTCACTACAAAAATAAAGGACCTGAAACCTGTCTTCAGAGAACACATCAGAAGAGACAGATCACTCCTGGGCGTATTTCTGGAAAAAATGAAACACTAATTCAGAAAGATAAATGCACCTTAATGTTCAGAGCAGCACAATTTACAACAGCCAAGATATGGAAGAAATCTAAGCGTCCATCAACAGATGAGTGGATAGAGAAGATGTGGTACAAAATATACCAAATAATATACCAAAAAATATTACTCAGCCACAAAAAAGAATGAAATTTAGCAGTAAAGTAGATGGGGCTGGATCATATTATGCTTAGTGAAATAAATCAGACAGAGAAAGACAAATACTGTATTATATCACTCATATGTAAAATCTAAAAAATAATACAAGTGAATGTACAAGGCAAAACACAAGAAGACTCACAGACAGAGAACAAACAAGCATAGGAACAAACTACAGTGAGAAGATATATGACAGGGGGCACATTAGTGATATTGGATTAAGAGATATAAACTACTATGTATAAAATAGATAAGCAACAAGGATGTATTGTAGTGCACAGGGAATTCTAGCCATTATCTTGTAATAACTTTAAATGGAGTATAAACGGTAAAAATACTGAATGCTGTAGGCCTGAAACTAATATAATATTATAACTAAACTACACTTCAATCTAAAAAATTAATATAATGAGAGTGGTAACAGTGTAGTCAGGTTATAAAAGAAAAATAGTTCTACCTGACAAGTGAGAGATGTTTTCAAAATGCAGAAACTAAATGAAGTGTTGAGAGAGGAACAGAAGTTTCCATAAAAAGAATGGGGTAAGAAGGCCACACCAGAAATAACAATCATGCAAAGTTTGCAAGGCTCCATTGAAGGCAGGAGGAAAGGGGGGCGACAGAGGATGAGGTGATTGGATGGCATCACCAACTCAATAGACATGAGTTTGAGCAAGCTCCAGAAGATGGTGAATGGCAGAGAAGCCTGACATGCTGCAGTCCATGGGGTCACAAAGAGTCAGACACAACTGAGCAACTGAACAACAGCAATTGAAAAAGACCCTGATGCTGAGAAACTGAGGGCAGGAGTAGAAGGGGGTGGCAGAGGACGAGATGGTTGGATGGCATCACCGACTCAATGACATGAGTTTGAGCAAACTCTGGGAGATGAAGAAAGACAAGGAAGCCTGGTGTACTTCAGTCCACAGGGTTGCAAAGAGACACGACTTAGCAACTGAAAAATGGTAGAAAAGAGCATGGTTTTCCAGAGCCTGAGAGCAGGAAGTCAGGGACTATGGATGATCTGATGGAAAGCCGACCTGGGCCAGAATGTAAAGGTCTTTCCTCCTCAGCACTAAACACATTTCAAGAACAATAACAATTTTATTTATTTATTTACATTTTTTACCCCTAGCATTTTTATTCAGTCGGTCTCTGGGGAGCCAAAAAGGAAAGAACTATCAGATTCTTACAATTTATTGTTTGGTATTGTTCTAAAATTAATCCTTGTGACTGCAAAAGAAGCATGAAAGAAACAAATGTGTTTTGTGTTAGATGTTGACTTCTAGCACTAATTTCAGTTCTTAAATAGGACAATTTTTATTATTCAGAAAAGACTAAATGTATAATATGGGATAGAGATTGCATTTATTAGCAAGCATTTCGCTTAATCAGCCAGATAGTTACCACTGGCCAGACAAGTGCTTATGAATTATGGCATTGCTTTTGGCAAAACTATTTATCTGCATGACATGATATGTCACTTTTGAACTTCAACTTGACATCCATAAAATTACATTTTCATCAAACTGAAAGATCAAGCTTTCCATGCTGACTCACTTGGGTCAACATTTTGCAAATGCCTGGATTTACCACTTGAACCATAAACCCTTTGAGAATAATTCTGTGCACTGATGTTTGATAGCCTAGGGCACAGATCATCATTTCTGAGCAGAAGAAGGGGTGTTAAAGCAAAATGCATTTCCTTTCTGCATGCCCAATGACTTCCTCCAAAGAGTATTCTCATCAGATCATTTTGAAATCACTGAATAAACACTAACTTTGTGGATCCCTGAAAGAAAGTAAAGACCATCCATGGTGCATTTTTTACTTCTTAGGATTAGGAGAGAGCATCACCTCCACTGCCAGAGGATATTCACTAATGCACCAGGCATTGCCACAATTTGGGGTACATGCGTGCTAAGTCAATCGAGTCGTATCCAACTCTTTGAGACCCTATGGACCGTAGTCTGCCAGGCTCCTTCTGCCCATGAGATTCTCCAGGCAAGAATATTGGAATGGGTTGCCATGTGCTCCTCCAGAATATCTTCCCAAACCAAGGATCAAACCCACATCTCTTAACATCTCCTGCATGATAGATGGGTTCTTTACTACTGAGACACCAAAGTCCCTGGTGGGGCTTCTTAAAGTTTCCTTCCTTAGGTTAGACTTAATTTTAGGTTCTTTAAAAATATGCAGTGAGAAGAAAACCTCAAAACTGATCAAAAGACCTAGAAAGAGTCGTTATTCTGCCCTTAATTCTCTTCTCAAAACAAACAAACAAACATAAAGACATCCCATGCAACATTCAGGTGTTACTTCTCTTTTCTGAACCCTGTTTATGAGGTGGATTCTTTTTTCCCTGTGAACACAGATTTGGACCTCTCACCCTGGCAAGTGAATGTAGCAGTTTGGCCCTCAGGTGACTTCTTAAAAGAGGAAATGACCCAATGCCCCTGTAATCTTTTTGGACAGAAATGACTGGCTGTGATGAAATATCAGTCAAAAACCCCATTTGAGAATTATTAAATGAACAGGTTCCCCACTGACCTTTACCAACCACATTAAAGAAAAATCTGGCTCCATTTTTGAAACAAGATTTTTCACAGCAATTTTGCAAGAACAAATAACCCATTTGGTGCAATAATGTAACCTTTGTCTTCCAAGAAAGGTGCATACTAGTTTTGGTACTATTTACACAAGAACAAACTGTTAGCTCCAAATTTTACCCAAGGCAAAGGAAGAGAAACATTAAACATGGGGACTGTTATGGTGACTACATTAAAGGCTGGAAGAAATGATGACAAAAGTTCTTGCCATCTTCTCTTGCAGGTAGCAAGTTTGAAAGCAAATCTTTGAGAAGTGCTCCGACCCTGGTATCATGTAAACTTGGAATGCTATTGACAGAGTTGACTGGGCTAACCATAACCCATAAAGGTGGAAGAGAGGTGCCTGGGGTTTTAGAGATGTCTGCAAGGACCACACAGATTTTAACTAAGATGGTACTGAATTCTTGGGAGAAGGTTGGACATAGTGTTAGGTACTCAGCACTTACAAGAATCTCTTTTTGGCAAAACTTGTCATAAACCAGTTTCAATAATATTGGTATAGACCCTGCAGAGTTTCAAAAGTTAAAAGGCCAAGCCACTAAATCAGATGACTGAGAAAAAGATATACCACTTTTACCTTCTGTTGCAACTGAAAGAAAATTCCGTCTAGCCTAGATTAAATAGCAAAGTAGACTTATTAGCTCACTTAACTAAAAAGTCCAAAGATAAAGAGACTTTAGGTTAGACTTGATGTACCACTCAACCATATGAGAAAAAGAATTTCCTTCCATCTCTCTTCTCTGCCTCCCACAGGGTCAAGTTGATTCTAGGCCTAGCTCTCTTATAGTCACAGGGAGCTCCCAGGGTTCCATGCTTCCTTATTCAAGCTCGGAACAATGGGCAGTTTTCTGGCACCACCCAAGGAACCTCAGGAAAGCTCTCTTTCCAGAAGATTCTAGAAATATCTCCTTAACTCTCAGTGGTGTGAATCCTGTGCTTATCCCTGAACTAATCAATGAAACTAGTAACCAAGGCATATATCTTGTCATGTCCTAGACTTTTAAGTCCAAGACTAAGAATTTTTTTCATCTAATGATCTGCTCTTAATTTAGGGGCCTTCACCCTGGGCCAATTCTAAGCAGACTGTGCAAGGAAGCCTCCACAAAAAGACTTCTCTCCAAGGGCCCCTCCCAGCTTCATCCTCCTAAGGGCAATGACTGCTTCTGCTCTCCAACAGGGAGCACACAGAAGGAGGTACCTGGGAGGAGTCTGAGGAGCCTGCTTCTCTCAGCTCTGACCTCATCTGCAACTGAGTTTTTACTTCTTTGTGTTTGCTTGCACTAACTTTAGCCTGGGAAAGAGACTTTTGAACTCTGCTTAAACCATTTTGGATTATAGACTACTGTATCAAAGGCCTCCCTGCAAAGTTGTGGGGTTTTTCTCTCTCTCTCTTTTCAACTTCAGGCTAAGCAAACCCCTTTCAGTAAGACCTTAAACTAAAGCTTACAAGGAGTCAAAATCCGCCAACATCCTCAATTTTCTCTACCAAGTTTCTTAATGCTCTGCCTTTGTAGGCAAAAGATCTAGAACCATATTATAGGGCAGGTCTTAGGTCAACCAGCTGTTTCAGTACTAAGAGTAAGAACAGATAATTTTCCAGGTTTGGATAATAAGACCTCAATGCTCTCTGCTCAACTCCCCTGCTGCTGCTGCTAAGTCGCTTCAGTCATGTCCGACTCTGTGCTACCCCATAGACGGCAGCCCACCAGGCTCCCCCATCCCTGGGATTCTCCAGGCAAGAACACTGGAGTGGGTTGCCATTTCCTTCTCCAGTGCATGAAAGTGAAAAGTGAAAGTGAAATTGCTCTGTCGTGTCCGACTCTGGTGACCCCATGGACTGCAGCCTACCAGGCTTCTCTGTCCATGGGATTTTCCAGGCAAGAGTACTGGAGTGGGGTGCCATTGCCTTCTCCACTCAACTCCCCAGGATCAGTCAATTCCACATTTTCAGGTGTATCTATCTAAAATGTTCCTATTAACAGTAGCAAAAAACAGAAATAGATTTTGACAACTCTTAACAAAAGGGAGTTTGTTGGAAAGTATTGAGGGCCTATGAAACAACAGGAGGTTGGAGGACTAGGCTTAGAAACCGAGTAAAGTGAAGTAAAGTTGCTCAGTCGTGTTCGACTCTGTGACCCCAAGCACTCTAGCCCTCCAGGCTCCTCTGTCCATGAGATTCTCCACGCAAGAATACTGTAGTGAGTTGCCATTTCCTTCTCCAGAGGATATTCCTGACCCAGGGATCAAACCCACATTTCCTGTGTCTCCTGCATTTCAGATGGATTCTCTATCATCTTAGCCACCAGGAAAGCCCAGAAAATGGATAGTCTCTCTACTAATTAGGATGTGGATCTTGCTTCTTTAGCAGAGGCCAAACAACAGTGACTTAACCAACACAGAAAATTTGTTTCTTTCCTGTGTGGGGAGGGGAGAACCAGACTGTAGGCTATTCTACCCAATCTTCTTCCACTTGGTTTTCCATTCTCTAAGACATCATCTTCATCTACGAGGTGGCATCACCAGGACCACACCCAGGCTCCAGCCAAGGAAATAGAGGGAATAAAGGGTAAATAGCTTCCTTTTAAAGATTTAACCTGAAAGTTGTGCACATCACTCCTACATACTGCTAACTGGCCAAAATTAGTCACCTGGTCTTATCTAGCTGCAAGGGAAGCTTGAAAAATCTGTAACCAATATTTAGGATGCAGGATGTCTTTTTGTTAAAAGAGAGAAAAGGTATTGAAGATCTGGTAATCTCTACCACAGTAATCCAGTATTATGACTTGAATGGTTCTGTCCGCACCTCCAGAAATTCATATCTTGAAGTCCTAATGCCCAATGTGATGATGGTATTAGGAGGCAGGGGCTTTGAGGGAGATTAGGTCATAATGGTGGGGTCCTCCTGAATTGGATTAATGCTTTCATAAAAAAAGACCCACAGGGGTCCCTAGCCCCTTCTACCATGTGAGGATATAAGAAGTCTGTGACCCAGAACCAGGCCCACACCCAAACTTGCTGGCTCCCTGATCTCAGACTTCCATTTTCCAGAACTGTGAGAAAGATTTCTATTGTTTATAAGCCACCCAGTCTATGATATTTGGTTATAGCGACCTGAACAGAGTAAGACTCCAGGAAGCTCTAGAGGATCAAGAAGCAGGATAGACCATCTCTAAACAAGAACAGCCACCTAGACTATAACCAGCCCTCCTGCAGAATACTGCCGCCACCACCACTAGGCTGCACTTCCTACTGCCAGGAATAAACTCCAGCTGACCTTTAATCTTTGAGTCACCCACTTGAGAACCAAGATCCGGGTCAAAGTACCTGATTGTCCAGGCCAAATCTGTGCTCACGTCCTGGCAGCTAAGAAGTGGTGAGGTGGAAATCCTGCCTCCCACCAAGAACATACCTGATCAAGGATTCCTCAGGAATGAGAAGGAAGTTTAGATACTAGGTAACCAAACAAAAATGACACCTGTCCACTACACATGAGGATATTGTTTCTCTCAGATATCATTTATCAAAGTATTTTGTTAGTCTGCTCAAAATCAATGGGTATTGAAGGGGTGTGCCCTTGGCTCATGTTTACTAGAAAACAAGTAAATGTAACCTCAGTAACAACTGAACTATTGTTATGTTAGGATGTGAAGAACCATCATCTTCTTTAGGAGGTACATAGAAATATTTGAGGGGAGGGTTTCATGAGTCAAGGAAGGCGCTTCAGTATCCCTATAGACTCAAGCTTCCACATATGGGTGGGGACAAGCTTTCTATTTGCTTCAGCAAACATAATCTTTTTCATCTAAATCAGCCTTAGAACTCATCATATTCCATGTCTCCATGAATGAATCTCTCTGAAAATCTCACTTAAAGTTTCTGGCTAATCAAGAGAACATCATCATTACAGAAAAGCAATGCTTTCAATGAGTAGGATATCAGGCTTGATAAAGATACAGAGAGCTTATTAAAAGAAAGATCTTTACCCTTAGATCCACTTGCAGCAGTGTTTCTGTAGGCGGACACTACTGTCATTTGGGTGAGACAATGCCCAACTGTGCAGGACTATTTCATACATATTCCATAACACTGTACAGTATTTAAAATTCCAGGCCACTAGGCATTAATGCCAGTGAACCTCATCATAACATACATCACCATCATTATACACTTCCATGATAATAACAAAGATGTCATATCCTTATCAAATGTTCCCTAAAGGTTCCTACTGCTAGTTGGTTAGAATTTAGCTGGTGAGACAAAATATACAAAAAAGACCTAACACTCAGGAAGCAGTCAACAAAAGTTGGGAAATAATCCACAGTGGCACCCAGAACAGGGCCTGGAAATAAAGGTCAAATGAATTGAATGGATGAACAAATGAAGATGGGACTTAACTGGCTCGTGTGGAGTGGAACGGTAGTACACAGAATACTGACAGAGAGTTTAAGAAACAGTAAATAGACCTGTAGTTACTACTTCTATGAAGAAACATGCAGGAAAAGTATGGTCTGGATGGACAAAGGCCTTCAATGTCAGGTGAGAATTTGATTTTCCCAGTCTGCCACTTAACATGCAATTTTGGACAAGATAATCAATTCCTTGCATTTCATAATTTTTTAATCTGTGAGATGAGGGTACATGCCTTATATAGTTGTGAGGATGGAATGTTACAAAACCCAACATGGTGCTTAGTACTGCTGCTGCTGCTGCTAAGTCGATTCAGTCGTGTCCGACTCTGTGCGACCCCATAGACAGCAGTCCACCAGGCTCTGCCGTCCCTGGGATTCTCCAGGCAAGAACACTGGAGTGAATTGCCATTTCCTTCTCCAATGCTTGAAAGCGAAAAGTGAAAGTGAAGTCACTCAGTCGAGACCGACTCATGGCGACCCCATGGACTGTAACCCACCAGACTCCTCCATCCATGGGATTTTCTAGGCAAGAGTACTGGAGTGGCTTGCCATTGCCTTCTCCAGGTGCTTAGTACACAGGTGGCTAATAATAAATGGTAACTGTTACTATTCCTATTATGCCATGAGAGCAAGCTAGATTTAAACTTAAAATGTTTAATTGGGAGTCAGTGCAGTAAGGAAAACAACATGAACAAAGTGGTGTGAAGAAAAGGGTACTAGAGAACAGAAAAGCTAGAACTGGAGACCTGCTAATACAGGTCTATAGCTTTGTGATTAGGAAACTAAGAAAACTTGTAATGAAACTATTGTTTCAAATGAAAAGTGCTAAAATGGAACACTCTGGATTAGCAGGTCTCCAGTTCTGGCTTTTCTGTTCTCTAGTACCCTTTTAAAGGCCTTATAATAAGACATGGAGAAGGCAATGGCACCCCACTCCAATACTCTTGCCTGGAAAATCCCATGGACGGAGGAGCCTGGTAGGCTGCAGTCCATGAGGTCGCTAAGAGTCAGACACAACTGAGCAACTTCACTTTCACTTTTCACTTTCATGCATTGGAGAAGGAAATGGCAACCCACTCCAGTATTCTGGCCTGGAGAATCCCAGGGATGGAGGAGCCTGGTGGACTGATGTCCATGGGGTAGCACAGAGTCAGACACGACTGAAGCGACTTAGCAGTAGCAGTATAATAAGGTATACACCATGATATTAATAGGATTTACAAATCAATTTGTGATTCTGGGTCTTTTTTACCTTTTTATGTTTATAATATTTTCTACTTTTTTACTCTATTTTTTCAATTTATTTTCTATTGAAGTACAGTTGATGTATAATACTATATGGTATATAGGTGTATAATATAGTGATTGTATTAATCATTAATTTTCTAATTTTTCACTATACCATTCTAATCTGTTTTATTTTGAATAGTTCTTATGCAAATATTTTTATATAAAAAGATTTACAGTGAAGTCAATTTTGGAAGCTAGGAACTCTTTAATAAAGTCTTCTGATCATTCAGTTCAGTTCAGTCACTCAGTCGTGTCTGACTCTTTGTGACCCCATGAATTGCAGCACGCCAGGCCTCCCTGTCCATCACCAACTCCCAGAGTTCACTCAGACTCACGTCCATCGAGTCGGTGATGCCATCCAGCCATCTCATCCTCTGTCGTCCCCTTCTCCTCCTGCCCCCAGTCCCTCCCAGCATCAGAGTCTTTTCCAATGAGTCAATGCTTCACATGAGGTGGCCAGAGTCTGATCATTAGCTAACATTTATTGAACAGCCTAGAAGGATTGAGCAAAATCTTGCCGTTAATGTCTGTCTCAAACCACCAGCAATCCACATGGAGTCATTAAGAGTGAACAGGTGGTACCTCCAAGAAGCTGATGTATCTTCCAGGACAGGAATCAATGGTACCCAGAGAAGCAAGAGAGAGGAGAGGGCCATGGCTGTGTTCAAAGGCTTAGGAACTCAATTACTTTCTCCATCACATTTCAGTTCATGTGCCATCAGAGAGAATTTCTCTCATTCTTGGGTAATTATGAGAACTGGGTTAAAATAAAAAGCCATTTATTTAAGACAAGTTTTTAAAGCATGGCTTTAAGTTTCTCTGTGAGCTTACATGCTCCTTTGCTTATAAAATGCAATAAATATTTGTTGATGTGATATGTTATCCAAAATACAAAGTGAAAATGGAAGTCACTGAGTCATGTCCAGCTCTTTGCGACTCCATGGAATATACAGTCCATGGAATTCTCCAGGCCAGAATACTGGAGTGGATAGTCTTTCCCTTCTTCAGGGGATCTTCCCAACCCGGGGACTGAACCCAGGTCTCCTGCATTGCAGGCAGATTTTTTTAGCAGCTGAGCTACAAGGGAAGCCCAAACTATAAGGTGACTAATAGCAAACAGTGACTTTTAAATCTTTAAAGCATCTGTATTCAACACCATTCATATAATTATGCTCCATAGTAATAGTTACAACTGTATCATACAATATTTGGGGCAAGTTATCAACAATAGTGATTTTTGCATTTAAATGTTTAATTTGTCCTTCTCTTACATTAATAATATGGCAGAAAAACAACTGCTTGAAGAGCTTTAAAATTCCATAAAATGGCGATTTAGACGAATGTAGGTTCTTAATTGTATGCACATAGACACAGCCCTACACTGAAATTTTGGTATGTTCTATGATTTGGAAAGTTCATGTTCTTATACTTCAGCTGTAATGTGGTCTCATTTATCAAAAGATTTCCCACCTATCCTGAACAACTGAATTTAACTAGCCAATATGCAGCTAACATCAGTAGCATTTGGAGACATTTTTTCAGCAAAGGATTTTTTTAATCTTCAGTTTCAGTCACTCAGTCGTGACTGACTCTTTGAGACCCCATGGACTGCAGCAAGTCAAACTTCCCTGTCAATCACCAACTCCGGGAGCTTGCTCAAACTCATATCCATCAAGTCCGTAATGCCATCCAACCATCTCATCCTCTGTCATCCCCTTCTCCTTCTGCCTTCAATCTTTCCCAGCATTCAGGGTCTTTTTCTAAAGAGTCAGTTCTTCGCATAAGGTGGCCAAAGTATTGGAGTTTCAGTTTCAGTCCTTCCAATAATATTCAGGACTGATTTCTTTTAAGATGGATTGGTTGGATCTCCTTGCTGTCCAAGGGACTCTCAAGAGTTTCCTCCAATACCACAGTTCAAAAGCATCCTCTTCAGCTTTCTTTATGGTCTAACTCTCACATGCATACATCACTACTGGAAAAACCATGGCTTTGACTAGATGGACCTTTGTCAGCAAGATAATGTCTCTGCTTTTTAATATGCTGTCTAGGTTGATCATAGTTTCTCTTCCAAGGAGCAAGGATCTTGATTTCATGACTGCAGTCATCATCTTCAGTGATTTTGGAGCCTCCCAAAATAGAGTATCTCACTGTTTCCCCATCTATTTATCATGAAGTGATGGGACTGGATGCCATGATCTTAGTTTTATGAATGCTGAGTTTGAAGACAACTTTTTCACTCTCCTCTTTCACTTTCATCAAGAAGCTCTTTAGTTCCTCTTCGCTTTCTGCTATAAAGGTGGTGTCATCTGCATATGCGAGGTTATCGATATTTCTGCCTCAATCTTGATTCCATCTTGTGCTTCATCCAGCCCAGCATAATTTATATGCAGCCCGGACTCTGCACATAAGTTAAATAAGCAGGGTGACAATATACAGCCTTGACGTACTCCTTTTCATATTTGGAACCAGTCTGTTGTTCCATGTTCACTTAAAACTGTTGCTTCTTGACCTGCATACAGATTTCTCAGGAGGCAGGTAAGGTGGTCTGGTATTCCCATCTCTTTAAGAATTTTCCACAGTTTGTTGTGATCCACACAATCAAAGGCTTTAGCATAGTCAATAAAGCAGAAGTAGATGTTTTTCTGGAACTCTCTTGCTTTTTTGATGATTCAACAGATGTTGACAATTTGATCTCTGTTTCCTCTCCCTTTTCTAAACCCAGCTTGAACATCTGGAAGTTCACGGTTCACATACTATTGAAGCCTGGCTTGAAGAATTTTGAGCATTACTTTGCTAACATGTGAAATAAGAGCAATTGTTCAGTAGTTTGAGCATTCTTTGGCACAGACTTCCTTTGGGATTGGAATGAAAACTGACCTTTTCCAGTCCTGTGGCCACTGCTGAGTTTTCCAAATTTGCTGGCATATTTAGTGCAGCACTTTCACAGCATCATCTTTTAAGATTTGAAATCGCTCAACTGGAATTCCATCACCTCCACTAGTTTTGTTCGTAGTGATGCTTCCTAAAGCCCACTTGACTTCCCACTCCAGGATGTCTGGCTCTAGGTGAGTGGTCACACCCTTGTGGTTATCTGGGTCATCAAGATCTTTTTTGTACAGTTCTTCTGTGTATTCTTGTCACCTCTTCTTGATATCTTCAACTTCTGTTAGGTCCATACCATTTCTGTCCTTTATTGAGCCCATCTTTGCATGAAATGTTCCCTTGATATCTCTAATTTTCTTGAAGAGATCTCTAGTCTTTCCCATTCTATTGTTTTCCTCTACTTCTCTGCACTGATCACTGAGGAAGGCTTTCTTATCCCTCCTTGCTATTCTTTGGAACTCTGCATTCAGATAGATATAGCTTTCCTTTTCTCAAACTTTGCCTTTTGCTTCTCTTCTTTTCTCAACTATTTGTAAGGCCTCCTCAGACAACCATTTTGCCTTTTTGCATTTCTTTTTCTTGGGGATTGTTTTAATCACAGCCTCCTGTACAATGTTACAAACCTCCGTCCATAATTCTTCAAGCAATCCGTCTATTAGATCTAATCCCTTCAATCTATTTGTCACTTCCACTATATAATTGTAAGGGATTTGATTTAGGTCATACCTGAATGGTCTAATGGTTTTTCCTACTTTCTTCAATTTAAGCCTGAATTTGGCAATAAAGAGTTCATGATCTGAGCCACAGTCAGCTCCCGGTCTTGTTTTTGCCAACTGTATAGAGCTTCTCCATCTTCAGCTGCAAAGAATATATTTTCAATATGATTTCCATATTGACCATCTGGTGATGTCCATGTATAGAGTCGTCTCTTGTGTTGTCGCAAGAGTTTTGCTATGACCCATGTGTTCTCTTGGCAAAACTCTGTTAGCCTTTGCCCTGTTTCATTTTGTACTCCAAGGCCAAACTTGCCTGTTATGCCAGATATCTCTTGACTTCCTACTTTTGCATTCCATTTTTTAATCTTACACCCAGGAAAAATAAAGATGTAAAGGGAGAAAATGTTTCAACCTTCCCTAATTTAAGCTTTTGGATTGTCTCCCTCTGGGACTTAATCACAATTGTTTTGAGGAAAAAAAAAAAAAGAAGAAGAAGAAAAAGGAAAAAAAACTAGCTTTTATTGAGTTCTTAGCTCAATATGGTTAATCATCAAGGAAATGTCAATCAAAATGACAATGAGATATCTCCTCACACCTATTGTCAAAAAGCTATTGTCAAAAAGTCTACAAATAACAAATGTTGGCAAGGATGTGAAGAAAAGTGAACCCTTATACACTGTTGCTGGGAATGTAAATTTGTGCAGCCACTGTGGAAAACAGTATGGAGGTTTCTCAAAAAACTAAAAATAGAACTACCATATGACCCAGCAATTCCACTCCTGGGTATATATCTCCCAAAAAATAAAAACACTAATTTGAAAAGATATATACATTCCAATGTCCATAGCAGCATTATTTACAATTGCAAGACATGAAAACAACCTACCTGTCCATTAACAGATGGATAGATAAAGAAGATGTGGTAAATATACACAATGGAATACTACTCAGCCATAAAAACTAATGAAATTTTGTCATCTGCAGCAACCTGAATGGACTTGGAAAGCATTACACCAAGTGAAATAAGTCAGACAGAGAAAGACAAACACAGTATGATATCACTTATATGTGTAATCTAAAAAAAATAGAATGAAGTAGTGAATGAAACAAAAAAAGAAGCAGACTTATAGCTAGAGAAAAAACACTAGCGGGTACCAGTGAAAGTGGGAATGGCAATATAGGGGTTAGGGACTGGGTGGCACAAACTATTGGGCATAAGTTTGGCTCAAAGATGTATTGTACAGCACAGGAAATATAACCAATATTTTGTAATAATTGTATATGGGAAATAACCTTTGAAACTGTGTAAAAATAAAGAATGTAAAACAAAAATTTTAAATAAAATATTAAAGTTTTAAAAAACTAGCTTTTATTGAGCACTTACCATGGACCAACCAGGTACTATGAAAAGTGCTTTCCATACTGCAGCTTTTTAATCCCTCCCCAGTGATCCTTTACAGGTGAAGAAATTATGGCTCAGAAGTAAGGGACCTGTCTAAGGTCACTTTTCTACAAGTGGCAGAACCAAAATCTAACCCCTACCTGTTCAACTCCAAAAGCCTTTGTTCATGACAATTCCTCTCTGGCCCCAACTCATGTGAGCCTGAGCCATCCTGAGAGATAAGTGGCCCAATCAGCACCTTCAACCGGCCAGTGCTGCTGCGTATCTTTCAGGCTATCCTGGGGATGCTGTATGATCTCCTATGAATGTTCATGTCCAATAAAAATCACGTCTTAGAGAAAAAGATTAAATGATTATACTATACACTTTATGTAGCACTTATTGTGTCAGGCACTGTATAAATATAATGCATGTTTATTTTTAATCCTCAAAAGCCTACACATTAGGTATCATTACCGTCAGCTCTAATTTACAGGTAGTAATTTAAAACAGAGAAATTAAGTAAACTGTCTAGGGTGACACAGCTGGCAAGTAGAAAATCTGAGATTCAAAGGCAGACAGGCTAGTGCCAAGGGCCAGGTGCCAACTGCCTACACGTCCTCTCACAGAGACCAGGCTATTGTTTTCACATCTCCCGCTGACTCTGGGTAAAGCAAGGACCAAGGCTTTTGGAAGCAGATTTACTATTTGAGGTTTGGAAATACACTTCTTGGCAAAGTGTTTGGGGATGTAGAGATAAATTATTCAATTCAAAAAGCATTCTGTTTGTATGCTCATGTACCTTTTTGTACAAAACACTCTAGACTTGTATTTTCTTTGGTAAGACCTAAAGGGGAAATAAAAATGTTATGACCATAATAAAAGGGCTTTTTAAATATATATAGACTCCAAGACCTTTCTTCTAGTCAGATAATATCTAACTGACTATAGGAAGATTAACAAGTGAAAGACCATGCATTTGAATTGCAGAAAATTAATATTTAATTTGGTGTCTATGGTATATTCTCAGGCATAGGACAGGGTGATTTTTAAAAGCAAAATAAGAATATAGTGCAGCTCACAAAGCACTCAATTGTTGTGAGCCCCCTCTAGAGCCAGATTAACATGAGTTAATCAGCCTATTAATTAAATAATTCAATCACCTATATGAACCTTTTTCCTAATATGATCTCATAACCTTTGGCCCCATAGAAGTGGAACTCATTCAAACTAATTAAGCTGCTGCACATTGGCTATGTCAGGCAGAAAAAAAGGAAATTCCTCATCCAGCAATGTTCTAGTGCAGAAGAGAGAGTCTAAAGACTGCGAATGAAGCCATTTAAATTAATGCCCACTCTCTCCTGATTTAATTGTGCTGCACTGAATTGACTAACAAGACCAAAATGAGAAAACCCATCCAATTATTAAGAATTGGGTGTATCCATTGCCCTTCATACACCATTGACTTGATTCACTTTGGAAAGCAATGCAGATAAAAGAAATTCAAATATTTAAGTAGACTTTTTTCCCTGGGAGAGAAAATGGTCTTTTCACAGGACTGAAATCATCCTGAAATACAAGAACAGGTGCTTGATGCTGAAAACTGCGACCCTGGGAACTAAAAGGCAGCCTAGGGCTTCCCTGGTGACTCAGTGGTAAAGAACCTGCCTGCCAATGCAGGAGATGTGGATTCAAACCCTGGGTCAGGAAGATTCCCCTGGACAAGAAAATGGCAACCATTCCCGTATGCTTCCCTGGGAAATCCCATGGACACAGGAGCCTGAGGGGCTACAGTCCGTATGGAGTCGGACATAACTGAGCAACTGAGCATGTATGCATCCATGCGCTTGACAATGAAAATTTAGCCTGAACACAATGGAAAAAGCTAGTAGTAATAAAAGGTGGCCTAATGACAAATAGATTGAAGGGACTGGATCTGATAGACAGAGTGCCTGAAGAATTATGGACAGGGGTTTGTGACATTGTGCAGGAGGCAGTGATCAAGACCATCCCCAAGAAACAGAAATGCAAAAAGCAAAATGGTTGTCTGAGGAGGTCTTACAAATAGCTGTGAAAGGAAGAGAAGTGAAAGGCAAAGGAGAAAAGGAAAGATATACCCATTTGAATGCAGAGTTCCAAAAAATAGCAAGGAGAGATAAGAACGCCTTCCTCAGTGTTCATTGCAAAGAAATAGAGGGAAACAATGGACTGGGAAAGACTAGAGATCTCTTCAAGAAAATTAGAGAAACCAAGGGAACATTTCATGCAAAGATGGGCTCGATAAAGGACAGAAATGGTATGGACCTAACAGAAGCAGAAGATATTAAGAAGAAGGTGGCAAGAATACACAGGACTACACAAAAAAGATCTTCATGACCCAGATAATCACAATAGTGTGATCACTCACCTAGAGCCAGACATCCTGGAATGTGAAGTCAAACAGGCCTTAGGAAGCATCACTATGAACAAAGCTAGTGGAGGTGATGGAATTCCAGTTGAGCGATTTCAAATCCTAAAAGATGATGCTGTGAAAGTGCTGCACTCAATATGCCAGCAAATTTGGAAAACTCGGCAGTGGCCACAGGACTGGAAAAGGTCAGTTTTCATTCCAATTCCAAAGAAAGGCAATGCCAAGGGCTGCTAAGACTACTGCACAGTTGCATTCATCTCACATGCTAGCAAAGTAATGCTCAAAATTCTCCAAGCCAGGCTTCAGCAATATGTGAACCATGAACTTCCCAATATTCAAGCTGGATTTAGAAAAGGCAGAGGAGCCAGAGATCAAATTGCCAACATCCGCTGGATCATAGAAAAAGCAAGAGATTTCCAGTAAAACATCTACTTCTGCTTTATTGACTATGCCAAAGCCTTTGACTGTGTGGATCACAACAAACTTAAAAATTCTTAGAGAGACGGATATACCAGACCGCCTGACTTGCCTTCTAAGAAATCTGTATGCAGGTCAAGAAGCAACAGTTAGAACTGGACATGGAACAGCAGACTGGTTCCAAATTGGGAAAGGAATACATCAAAGCTATATATTGTCACCCTGCTTATTTAACTTATACATCGTGAGAAATGCTGGACTGGATGGAGCACAAGCTGGAATCAAGATTTCCGGGAGAAATATCAATAATCTCAGATATGCAGATGATACCACACTTATGGCAGAAAGCAAAGAAGAACTAAAGAGCCTCTTGATGAAAGTGAAAGAGGAGAGTAAAAAAGTTGCTTAAAACTCAACATTCAGAAAACTAAGATCATGGCATCCGGTCCCATCACTTCATGGCAAATAGATGGGGAAAAAATGGAAACAGTGACAGACTTTATTTTGGGAGGCTCCAAAATCACTGCAGATGTTGACTGTAGCCATGAAATTAAAAGTTAACTTCCTTGGAAGAAAAGTTATGACCAACCTAGACAGCATATTAAAAAGCAGAGACATTACTTTGCTAACAACAGTCCGTCTAGTCAAAGCTATGGTTTTTCCAGTAGTCATGTATGGATGTGCGAGTTGTACTATAAAGAAAGCTGAGCACTGAAGAACTGATGCTTTCGAACTGTAGTGTTGGAGAAGACTCTTGTCTTGTCAACTTGGACAGCAAGGAGATCCAACTAGTCCATCCTGAAGGAAATCAGTACTGAATATTCATTGAAAGGACTGATGCTACAGCTGAAACTCCAATACTTTGGCCACCTGATGCAAAGAACTGACTCATTTGAAAAGACCCTGATGCCGGGAAAGATTGAAGGTAGGAGAAGGGGATGACAGAGGATGAGATGGTTTGATCGCATCACCGACTTTATGGACATGAGTTTGAGCAAGCTCCAAGAGGTAGTGATGGACAGGGAGGCCTGGCGTGCTGTAGTCCGTGGGGTTGCAAAGAGTAGGACACACCTGAGCGACTGAACTGAACTGAGTAATAATCCAAAGAATAGCAGTGTTCTAAAGTGTACTATGTATGGTTGCAGAAATAGAAATAACTGTCACTTACTGAGAATGAAGTACTTGCTAAACTTGGGGCAGGGGGTGGGATGTAACATATTGAGACAGACACAGTATTAGTAATCAGACAGCCTGGGATCTGGTTCTGACACCTCCACCTGTGTGACATTTTGAGGTTTATTTCCCTTTGTAAGACAGGGTCAATGACACCCTTCTGACTGAGTCACTGTAAGGATCAGGTAAGATAATGTATATGTGGCAGAGATTGCTATATGGACTCCCAACTTTTAGCTAGCACTTGGCTCCTTGGAATAAACACTATTTCCCAGACTCCCTTGCAGTTGAGTGTGGGTATGGACTACATTACGGCCAATAGAAAGCAGACACCTGTGTATGTGGTAGTTTTCATTCACCCCCTTTAACTCAGTCATCCTCATGGCAACCTGGTGATCTAGCTTGCAGGAGAAAGGGACAAAGCATACACTCCTGAGGATGACTGATCCCCCTTATTCACACTCTCGACTAATACCCAGGATGTGAGTATGAGAGGATAGCTGAGGATAACTGTCTCTTTCCTGGAGGAAGAGACATAGGCAAGATTGTCCTTGTGGAGAGCAATGATCTCCAAAGGGGAGACCTTTTGCTTGAGTCCACAGTGTGGCCAGAGAACATAACATTTCTTGACACCTTGGGTAATCCAAAGTGATGCAATAGTTGATCAAAAGTCAGGATTTGTAAAGGGTTCTCTTTACCAGGGCAGCCAACAGTAATTTATGATACTGTTTTCGTTTGATAAAATCACTGTGTCTTTAATCATGAGTTCAAAGAGCTTGCAAAATCTCTCATGATCCAACTTTTGCCCACCTTCAGAGGTTGATACCAGTCATTCGAATGTGCAGTTCCCCTCATGTGTCAAACTATATGTTCCCATCCCTTGCAATGGCTCACATCCCTGCCACCTGCTGAACCTCTACACATCCTTCAGAAGTAAGCTCAAATGTCTTCCCTTTGTAAAGCTGCTCATGATTTCCACAGGTGGAGAAAACTGCCTCTCCAATACACTAGCCATTGCAGCATTTTGTTCACATGACTGTCTTTCCCACCTGACCATGAGCTCTTGCAGAGTAGGGACCGCATGTCTTTGTATCCCCAGCATTTGGGACTTAGATATCTTAGACTCAAGTTACAGATAAATGTATTAACTAGCACTTAATCAAAAATTAACTGGCTGTCTAGCTAAAAGGATGTCTTCATGATCTGAATGGACTCAAAGTTAATCCCCCCTCAAAATAAATCAGGTCCTGGATATTAGGAACATCGTACCCCAGAGAGATATACATGATATTAGCAAATCTCTCAAACTAATTTTAGTAGGGAGGACCAGGATACAGAAGTTTGAGGACAGTTAAATACATACATATCCTGCTGCTGTTGCTTCTCAGTCACTTCAGTCGTGTCCAACTCTGTGCAACCCCATGAACTGTAGCCCACCAGGCTCCTCTGTCCATGGGATTCTCCAGGCAAGAATACTGGAGTGGGTTGCTGTGCCCTCCTCCAGGGGATCTTCCCAACCCAGGGATGGAACCCGTGTCTCTTACATCTAACCTATATTAGCAGGTGGGTTCTTTACCACTAGCATCACCTGGGAAGCCAGCATACATACCTACGACCCAGAAATTTCACTCTGAGGTTTATACCCAAAAGAAATGAACATGCGTGTCCACACAAACAGTTGTAGTAAAACTGGAAACAATCCAAATATCTACCAACAGGTAAGTAAATAAACAAACTGTGGTATGCTCATATAATAGCATATGAATATTACAAATAAAAAGCAGAAAGCTATGAATACATGCAACAACATGGATGAATCTCAAAACAATATGTTGACTATTCCATTTGCATGAAGCCAAACAATAAACCAAACAATAAACCAAAAGCCAAACAATAAACCAAAACCAAATAAAGCCAAAACAATAAACCAAAATATTTATAAACAATAAACCAAAACCAAAACAATAAATCATACAGTGGTTGTCTTGGATGGGAGGATTTGTGCCCCCCTTTTTAAAGGGGGCACATGGGAATTTTCAAAGATTAAAAAATGTTTCATATCTCAATTTGAATGATGATAATCCGATGAATATATTTATCAAAAATTGTTGAACTAAAGATCTGTGCCCTTTACTACATGTAAACTATTCCTCAATAAAGAAAAAAGTTTGAGGACTACTGCTTTATAAAAATCACACACTTCAAGAAGTAATACTATAGACATTTCCCCTTGGGAGGTGGGAAACCTGGAGTATAGCTCTATTTGAAACATCAGCTCATAGGAGGGAATATACAGTGCTATAGCCAGCATAATGACAATGCAAAATATAAACCCTATTAAAAATGACAAACTGTCAGTCTATTGAGGCATCAAAGAGGAAAAACTGTTGTTCAAAAGCCTTCATTAAAATTTCACTTTTGCTTGCCTGTCCATAATAGATCTCAAATCAATTCTTTCATGATGAATTGACTATTATAATATTGCCTATTATATTTAGCCTATATTTTATGAAAGTGGAGGAAAATATTCTAACTTGAGGAGGCAATCAGGGAAATGTGATTGCAAATAACAGCAAACAAAGGCATTTTATGAAGCTGGAGTGATTGGTAAGTGCTTTGAGATCTGTGAACTAAGAGCTATGCAGCCTGAGCCTGGTCGCTGAGTAAGAAAATGCTTTTATTTTCAATAATCTGCACAACTGATGCCAGTGGTCAACACATTTACCCCCAAACCTATACTTTATATTTACTCCTCTGAAGTAATTCAGTGTTTCTAAGCCTTTAATACTGAATATCCTCCTTGATGTCCTGGTAAATATTGCAGAAACAGGAACTCCTTTACTTGTGTACACACACACACACCACATTTATCTTCCACTCACTGGGTGTGCTCTAGAGTTACGGTCCAACTCTCCCACTTATTAGCTCTGGAAACTTGAGCAATTTATTTAATCTCTGTTTTCCAGATCTTTCATCTGTAAAATGATATAATAACAGAATGTACCTCAAAATCATTTACAGGTTAAATACAGTTATGTGTTTAGCACAGAATCTAGCTCATAGCAAGCATCAGTAAATGCTAGAAAAAAAGCAACCATACAGTAGAACTTATCAATTAATAAAAAAAAAAAGATACTGATGCTGAAAGGGGAGGAATTGATTTCCTAAAATCATGCAGATGTTTGATGACAGAACTGGTACTAGAACAGAAATTTCCTGACTCCCCGACCAATGGTCTTTCCAAAATCCCTGCTCTTTTCTCTTCTGTCCCCCAACTTTTACTACGCCATGACTAAGAAGACACTGTGATGATCAGAGTCAAGAGACTCACATTCTACTCCCAGACTGACACTTCCCTGAACTTCTCATTTCCTTTCTATAAAATGAAAAGATTGGAAACAAGACTGCAGAGATTCTGACCAGCAAAAGTATTCTGTGATTCCATTAGCAAATCTAAACCCTGCACCATTTTTATGGATGCAGAGTGGGTCAGAAATCAGTTGCACCACCAACTGTAGTCTTCTGCTTTGACTGATCACTTGTCCAGTTGTCCAGTCTTTCACTCATTACCTTGATATCTGCCTCCAAAGTTCTCACCCTCTGCCTGGAGCAACATGGGCAGGAATGTAATGAACACAGGTGAGGCAGGGAAAGGCAATCTAGGAGACTTGAGAGCATATTCCTCATGCCTGATGGTTTATACAACAGCCACCCAAATTAAAGCGCAACCAGCAATTCTATTAATATAAGAGCATATAGCATGTTTTATGAAAATAAGCAGTATACAAAGTCTGGGAACTAAGTTCGATTCTGACTGCAAGAAAATGTATTCCTCTTCCTTCTCTACCATGAAAAAAGAGTGCTCATTTAGAATAACAAGTTCTGTACACACAAGTTTTATAAGAACTCCCAGGTGTAAGTAAGCATGTGAATGCCATAGGTTAAAAGAAGAATAGAGGTGAGCTACACCACTGTGATGAGCTAGAAGCCAACTCATCATCTCTCTGCTGGCTTTTAGAGAGCTTACGACAGACTCAGATGCACTGCCTGTCTTGTCCCTGAATTCTTTTTTTCCTAAAACCCCACATAGCCCATCATGTCCACAGCAGAGGATCTGACCCACATAGGTGGGAACAAGTGGTTTATCAGCTCATCAAACATGAGGTAAAAGTAAGGACATTGAATAGTCTTACCCTTCACCCAGAGAGAGAACAATACAGGGATCCCCTTCATAGGAGGAACAGAGGAAGGAATTGAGGACATTTAGCTTAGAAAAAAGGTCAACTGAAGCAAAAAAGGAAACATCAGACATGAAAAGGGCCAAGCCATGGTGGAGAAAAGCAGTCACTTCCCGTTAACTAGAATGAACATAACTCTCATTGTCCCTAGGATGCTACTGGCTTATGTCTGCGGACCCAGGGCCAGTTTAGCCTTCATCCCATTGGAAATATTTTTATTAAAGCTGCATTAAGATAACTCAGAATGGGTTTGGTAGACTTCCACTTTGTACTTCCAGCTTCTGCCTTCATTCTCCTTTAGCTTTGTCTAAGACCCCCATGCAATAAACAGATAGCTAACTTTAACACATGGTTTCCAACTGAGAGATGATTAACAATGCATCTCTCTTTTCCTGACCCTTTCCAGAGGCAAGGTAACCAGCACTTCCTTTTCAACAACGGTATACAGTGTGCCCTCTTACCCAAATGATAAAAGATATTCATACACAAACAGGAGAAACTACCCATCTCAGTTCTGGAAGACAGATTCAGGATTGCTTCCTCTACTGGCAGCTTGGTAGACTGGCCGCTGAGATGCTTAGATGCACAAAGAGGCCATGCCCCACAGTTTACCAAAGCATGGGTTGTTTTTCTTGGGTCATTAAGTCATATCCAACTCTTTGTGACCCCATGGACTGCAACACGCCAGCCTCCTCTATCCTTCACTATCTCCCAGAGTTTGCTCAAATTCATGTCCACTGAGTTGGTGGCACTATCTAACCATCTCATCCTCTACCACTCTCTTCTTCTTTTGCCTTTAGTCTTTCCCAGAGTGGGAAACGTGGGAAACTTAGAGTAGACTCTGGACAGTTCTGCCATAGAGAGAAACACAGAAAGTAGTCTAAACAGTCTTACTCTAGTATAGTTGTCATGTATTGTACGGAGTTTAACTGGTAATTTTTTTTTACTTTTAACAAATTTTTTGGTAGCAATGATTTTTTAACTGCTTATTCATAAAATAGTAAGTACTAAATTTCTATTTTTCAAGAATGTTAAAAGTTGCCATCCATCATGGGGCCTATAGCAACATCACTGACCACATAGAAACATGAAGATGTGAACCTCTAAAAAGCATCAGCTTCTACTTCAAAAGTTATTTTTCAGAAGACTGTGACCCAAAATAAAGATTTAACACTTTCAGTTCCACAAGGTCTTTTTTTATGTCACTCTATGAGGCACGAATTTTGATCTAGATCAAATGACTGTTCTAAATTCATTTTACTTATTTTACATTCCAAATGTTTCTGTGCAGATACCAAAAATAAAAAGAAAGCTGTATGGATTGCCTCTGTAAGCAGAAACTGTCAGTTTTATATCAGTGTCAGCACTGAAGTTTCAAAGAGAAAAAATAATTGGTTAATTCCAAAAACAGATCTAATATTTTCAATATTTCTACCCATCTCATAAAAAAGTTCAACAGTGAATATTAAAATTCCTATGGTGGAAATATAATTTTTGGAATACAATATCATGGTTAATGCAATATTCTTACTAAATTAAGGAACCCATGGGGAGAGCAGCTGAAAAGAAAAGCTTGATTAAAATCCATGTGTTCTAGAAGACATACAGATGGCTAACAAACACATGAAAAGATGCTCAACATCACTTATCAGAGAAATGCAAATCAAAACCACAATGAGGTACCATCTCACGCCAGTCAGAATGGCTGCTATTAAAAAGTCTACAAACACTAAATGCTGGAGAGGGTGCAAAGAAAAGGGAACCCTCTTACACTGTTGGTGGGAATGCAAACTAGTACAGCCACTATGGAGAACAGTGTGGAGATTCCTTAAAAAACTGGAAACAGAACTGCCATACGACCCAGCAATCCCACTGCTGGGCATACACACTGAGGAAACCAGAATTGAGAGAGACACATGTATCCCAATGTTCATCACAGCACTGTTTACAATAGCTAGGACATGGAAGCAACCTAGATGTCCATCAGCAGACAAATGGATAAGAAAGCTGTGGTACATACACACAATGGAATATTAGTCAGCTATTAAAAAGAATGCATTTGAATCAGTTCTAATGAGGTGGATGAAACTGGAGCCTATTATACAGAGTGAAGTAAGTCAGAAAGAAAAACACCAATACAGTATATTAATGCATTATATGGAATTTAGAAAGATGGTAACAATGACCCTATATGTGAGACAGCAAAAGAGACACAGATATAAAGAACAAACTTTTAGACTCTGTGGGAAAAGGCGAGGGTGGGATGATTTGAAAGAATAGCATTGAAACATGTATATTACTATATGTGAAATAGATCACCAGTCCAAGTTCGATGCATGGAAAGGGGACTCAGAGCCTGTGCACTGGGACAGCCCTGAAGGATGGGATAGAGAGGAAGGCAGAAGGGGGGTTCAGGATGGGGGACACATGTATACCCGTGGCTGATTCATGTCAATGTATGGCAAAAATCACTACAAAATTGTAAAGTAATTAGCCTCCAATTAAAATAAATTAATTAATTTTTTAAAATAAAATCCATGTGTTCTAAACATGCTGTGTCAATGGTTTTTCTGATAAGTCTGATGTATTTCTTAGCACAAACAAACAACAACAACAAATGTAAGTACCACCTATGGAGCAGAAATGACTTAGCACTGGTTAAGATACAACATAATTTATAATTATGTCCAAATAAGTTGCAACATTCCACCAATAAAAATTAAATATACAGGTAAAATTTTACTAATTTTTTTATTTATATAATGGTTACAGTAGTTGAACCTGAAAATATTTTACTGAAGTTGATGTAAAATGCAGAAAGAACAAATTGCCCGTGAATTAGAAAATACTTCAGAAAACGATGCATTTTAATTATTTGTAGCTCCTTTCACTTTCAAAAGTCTTAATTTTTCTCCAAAGTGTTCTGAAGGGCACTCCATCTAAAACTCAGGAGAACAAAATGAATACAATCAGAGGAAGGCAGTAAGAGGCAGATTTCAATTCAAGGTAAGAAAGCTTTCATCTAACCAGAGACATTTGACAAGAGGGAGCGTAGTGTGGGAGGGAGATCACCTGACACAGTGTCCAGCGAGGCAGCTGATTTCATTATTGACAATGGGATGAGCCGCTGTGAGAGGCCCTGGGCTCACCATCACTGGAAATTAAACACGATCAGCAAAGGGACCTACCTGAGTTGGAGAAGGATCCAGAATATCTCTGAGCTTCCTTTAAACCCTGTGATTGATTCATTCAACAAATGATCGTTGCTCTCTCTTGCCCTGCTCACCCTGGAAGTAGCTAGTTGGCCACTGTGTCGTGTGAGATGATAAATGTTTGTTGTCGTAAGTTGTTAGAAAAAAATTGAGTGCCCCTTACATGTGAGGCATGGTTCCAGCGGTGGTGAACAACTGTATGAAGTGCCAATAAGTGCTTGATATCTGGCTACCAGAAAAATAGGCCAATAAATCAAGTAGTGAAAAATGTGAAAGTGAGTATGTGAAAAAGGACTGAAAACTCTCAAGTACAACACAGATGCGAGCTATAATTGCTGTTAAATTGAACTATGTATTTATGTCTTTAATTTATTCTTCATTTGATAATTAGTCATACACAGAGCTGTTTTATATACATGATTCTAGTCTTCCAGGTTCAGGTTTTCAGCTTTCTGTTTTCAGTTGAGTACCCCTTAATTGGTGTTAACTTGTTTTTAGTTTTGTGAAGCCATCCTTCCATGTAAGCATGTTCTACTTCCAGAATAGCTTGTGTGAGTCTCAAGGTCAAGGTCCCATCTTGCCTCTTTCCACTCAGCACTCACAGTGTTTAGATCAAGGTTGGGTACTCATAGCAATCTCAGGACACCAGATTGGCCCCACAAAGATGCTTTCTTCCCCATTTGGTGTGAGTTAAGTCTCAAATTTTTCCCACCTTTTTTTTTTTTTTCCATAAGAAAAAACATTTATTTCAGGAAATAAGAAAATCTGTGGTAAGAAGAAGCCATTAGCACATGGAGGATGTGCTAATAAGAGACAAAAATATTTTATCAGCCTGATATACATTTTTCTCTTGCAGAAGACTTTACCTACTAGGAAAGCTGTGACAAGCATGTTCTGATTGAGAAGAGGCATATTTTTGAAGGAGACAGTGCCTTGGACAGTGGAAGGAATGACCTGTGACAGTTGTCAGTCTTGATCCATGCTGGCAGGCTCTGCCTGGAGGGGGACCTGGCTCCCTGCATAGGAAGGTCCACATGCTGTCCCTGGGACTGTGCCACTCAACATTTTTATGACAGCTCTGGCCCATGGGAGTAGCTCACTGATGGCAGGCTGTTTGTCTCATCACTCCTCTTTGTTCTTAATACAAGAGAAACCTATGGTAGCAGTAAGGTGGACCTAATGGGGCCTGGAGTTCTGCTTTGTACCCATTTAATACTGAGGAATAAGGTCCATGGTGAAGCTCCATCTTCTCTTCTAAGATCTGTCCAACAACTGTCATGACGGCCTGAGCCTCAATAGCATTGCTGTCTGTAATCAGACTTCTTCTGACAGTTCCATGGCTCTGAGCAGTCCCTGCTGCAGTCTTGCCTTTTTGGTGGGGCTGTTCTGGTCTTTTGCCTTTCTGGGGAAAAATCCACTGCAGAAAGTGCTTAATCCTTTCTCTGAAGTTGTTTTCTAAAGAAACCTTCCCCTTCTTCAGGATTAACTGGTGAGACTTGCTTTGTAGGGACTCTGCTGATTCCTTTCTCTGGCCAGGGTGGCTCATCTTGCAGGCCAGGTAAGACCTCCATACTGCCAACCCCTTTTTTATTTTATTTTTTTTTAATTGAAGGATAATTGCTTTACAAAATTTTGTTGTTTTCTGTCAAACCTCAACATGAATCAGCCATAGGTATACATCCCCTCCCTTTTGAACCTCCCTCCCATCTCCCTTCGCATCCCACCCCTCTATGTTGATACAGAGCCCCTGTTTGAGTTTCCTGAGACATACAGCAAATTCCTGTTGGCTATCTATTTTACATATGGTAATGTAAGTTTCCATGTTGCTCTTTCCATACATCTCACCCTCACCTCCCCTCTCCCCGTGTCCATAAGTTTATTTTCTATGTCTGTTCCTCCATTGCTGCCCTGTAAATAAATTTTTTGGTACCATTTTTCTAGATTCTGGATATATGTGTTAGAATACGATACTTATCTTTCACCTTCTGACTTACTTCACTCTGTATAATAGGTTCTAGGTTCATCCACCTCATTAGAAATGACTAAAAGGTATTCCTTTTTCTAGTTGAGTAATATTCCATTGTGTATATCTACCACAACTTCTTTATCCATTCACCTATCAATGGACATCTAGGTTGCTTTCACGTTCTAGCTATTGTAAATAGTGCTGCAATGAGCAATGGGATACATGGGTCTTTTTCAGTTTTGGTTTCCTCAAGGTATATGCCTAGGAGTGGGATTGGTGGGTCATATGGTGGTTTTATTCCTAGTTTTTTAAAGAATCTCCATACCCTCTTCCATAGTGGCTATATCAGTTTACATTCCCACCAACAGTGCAAGAGTATTCCCTTTTCTCCATACCCTCTCCAGCATTTATTGTTTGTAGACTTTTACAATGGGCATTCTGACTGGTGTGAGGTGAAATTTCATTGTAGCTTTGATTAGCCTTTCTCTAATAAAGAGCGATGTTGAGTATCTTTTCATGTGTTTCTTAGTTATCTGTATGTCTTCTTTGGAGAAATGTCTGTTTAGGCCTTTTTCCCACTTTTTGATTGGATTGTTTGTTTTTCTGGTATTGAGTTGTATCAGCTGCTTATATATTTTGGAAATCAATCCTTTGTCAGTTGTTTCACTTGCTATTATTTTCTCCCATTCTGAGGGTTGTCTTTTCACCTTGCTTACAGTTTCCTTTGCTGTGCAAAAGCTTTTAAGTTTAATCAGGTGCCACTTGTTTACTTTTGTTTTTATTTCGATTACTCTAGGAGGTGGGTCATAGAGGATCTTGCTTTGATTTATGTCACCAAGTACTCTGCCTTTCTTTTCCTCTAAAAGTTTTATAGTTTCTGCTCTTACATTTAGATCTTTCATCCATGTTGAGTTTATCTTTGTGTATGGTGTTAGGAAGTGTTCTAATTTCATTCACCCAGCGCACTAAGCGCGGGCGGCCACGCCCGGCGCACTAAGCGCGGCTGAGAGGAGCTACCCCACGTCCGAGGTCAGGGGCAGAAGCCGGGAGGACCCCATGCCTGAAGGTCAGCGGCCAAGAGGAGTTACCCCACGTCCGAGGTCAGGGGCAGTGGTTGAAATGCCAGACCGCAATGGCGCAGGAACGGCGAAGAGCTACCCAAGTCAGAGGTCAGGGGCAGCGACGAGAGGAGTTACCCTGCCTCCGAGGTCACGGGCGGCAGCCAGGAGGAGCTACCCCACGCCTCCAAGCCTGAGGCCAGGGGCGGTGGCCTCGAGGAGCTACCTCACGCCCCCAAGCCCGAGGCCAGGGGCTACGGCCAGGAGGACCAACCCCACATCCAAGGAGCCGTGGCTGTTCGGGCGCAGGAGGGCCTAGAGGAGCTATCCCACGTTGAAGGTCAGGAAGGGCGGCAGTGAGAAGATAACCCTCGTCCAAGGTAAGGAGCAGCAGCTGTGCTTTGCTGGAACAGCTGTGAAGAGATACCCCACACCCAAGGTAAGAGAAACCCAAGTAAGACGGTAGGTGTTGCAAGAGGGCATCAGAGGGCAGACACACTGAAACCAAACTCACAGAAAACTAGCCAATCTAATCACAATAGGACCACAACCTTGTCTAACTCAATGAAACTAAGCCATGCCCGTGGGGCAACCCAAGACAGGCGGGTCATGGTGGAGAGATCTGACAGAATGTGGTCCACTGGAGAAGGGAATGGCAAACCACTTCAGTATTCTTGCCTTGAGAACCCCATGAACAGTGTGAAAAGGCAAAATGATAGGATACTGAAAGAGGAACTCCCCAGGTCAGTATGTGCCCAATATACTACTGGAGATCAGTGGAGAAATAACTCCAGAAAGAATGAAGGGATTGAGCCAAAGCAAAAAGAATACCTAGCTGTGGATGTGACTGGGGATAGAAGGAAGGTCCGATGCTGTAAAGAGCAATATTGCATAGGAATCTGGAATGTCGGGTCCATGAATCAACGCAAATTGGAAGTGGTCAAACAAGAGATGGCAAGAGTGAATGTCGACATTCTAGGAATCAGCAAACTCAAATGAACTGGAATGGGTGAATTTAACTCAGATGACCATTATATCTACTACTGTGGGCAGGAATCCCTCAGAAGAAATGGAGTGGCCATCATGGTCAACAAAAGAGTCCAAAATGAAGTACTTGGATGCATCTCAAAAACGACAGAATGATCTCTGTTCGTTTCTAAGGCAAACCATTCAATATCACAGTAATCCAAGTCTATGCCCCAACCAGTAATGCTGAAGAAGCTGAAGTTGAACGGTTCTATGAAGACCTACAAAACCTTTTAGAACTAACACCCAAAAAAGATGTCCTTTTCATTATAGGGGACTGGAATGCAAAAGTAGGAAGTCAAGAAACACCTGGAGTAACAGGCAAATTTGGCCTTGGAATACAGAATGAAGCAGGGCAAAGACTAATAGAGTTTTGCCAAGAAAATGCACTAGTCATAACAAACACCCTCTTCAAACAACACGAGAGAGGACTCTACACATGGACATCATGAGATGGTCAACACCAAAATCAGAATGATTATATTCTTTGCAGCCAAAGATGGAGAAGGTCTATACAGTCAACAAAAACAAGACCAGGAGCTGACTGTGGCTCAGATCATGAACTCCTTATTGCCAAATTCAGACTGAAATTGAAGAAAGTAGGGAAAACCACTAGGCCATTCAGGTATGACCTAAATAAAATCCCTTATGATTATACAGTGGAAGTGAGAAATAGATTTAAGGGCCTAGACCTGATAGATAGAGTGCCTGATGAACTATGGAATGAGGTTCATGACATTGTACAGGAGACAGGGATCAAGACCATCCCCATGGAAAAGAAATGCAAAAAAGCAAAATGGCTGTCTGGGGAGGCCTTACAAATAGCTGTGAAAAGAAGAGACGTGAAAAGCAAAGGAGAAAAGGAAAGATATAAGCATCTGAATGCAGAGTTTCAAAGAAGAGCAAGAAGAGATAAGAAAGCCTTCCTCAGCGATCAATGCAAAGAAATAGAGGAAAATAACAGAATGGGAAAGATTAGAGATCTCTTCAAGAAAATTAGAGATACCAAGGGAACATTTCATGCAAAGATGGGCTAGATAAAGGACAGAACTGGTATGGACCTAACAGAAGCAGAAGATATTAAGAAGAGATGGCAAGAATACACAGAAGAACTGTACAAAAAAGATCTTCACAAACGATGGTGTGATCACTGACCTAGAGCCAGACATCCTGGAATATGAAGTCAAGTGGGCCTTAGAAAGCATCACTATGAACAAAGCTAGTGGGGTGATGGAATTCCAGTTGAGCTATTTCAAATCCTAAAAGATGATGCAGTGAAAGTGCTGCACTCAATATGCCAGCAAATTTGGAAATCTTGGCAGTGGCCACAGGACTGGAAAAGGTCAGTTTTCATTCCAATCCCAAAGAAAGTCTATGCCAAAGAATGCCCAAATTACCACACAATTGCACTCCTCTCATACGCTAGTAAAGTAATGCTCAAAATTTTCCAAGCAAGGCTTCAGCAGTATGTGAACCGTGAACTTCCTGATGTTCAAGGTGGTTTTAGAAAAGGCAGAGGAACCAGAGATCAAATTGCCAACATCCACTGGATCATGGAAAAAGCAAGAGAGTTCCAGAAAAACATCTATTTCTGCTTTATTGACTATACCAAAGCCTTTGCCTGTGTGGATCACAATAAACTGTAGAAAATTCTGAAAGAAATGGGAATACCAGACCACCTGGTATACCAGACCACCTGACCTACCTCTTAAGAAGCCTATATGCGGGTCAGGAAGCAACAGTTAGAACTGGGCATGGAACAACAGACTGGTTCCAAATAGGAAACGGAGTACATCAAGGCTGTATATTGTCACCCTGCTTATTTAACTTATATGCAGAGTACATCATGAGAAATGCTGGACTGGAAGAAACACAAGCTGGAATCAAGATTGCCGGGAGAAATATCAATAACCTCAGATATGCAGATGACACCACCCTTATGGCAGAAAGTGAAGAGGAACTAAAAAGCCTCTTGATGAAAGTGAAAGTGGAGAGTGAAAAAGTTGGCTTAAAGCTCAACATTCAGAAAACAAAGATCATGGCATCCGGTCCCATCACTTCATGGGAAATAGATGGGGAAACAGTGGAAACATTGTCAGACTTTATTTTTTGGGCTCCAAAATCACTGCAGATGGTGACTGCAGCCATGAAATTGAAAGACGCTTACTCCTTGGAAGGAAAGTTATGACCAACCTAGATAGCATATTCAAAAGCAGAGACATTACTTTGCCAACAAAGGTTCGTCTAGTCAAGGCTATGGTTTTTCCTGTGGTCATGTATGGATATGAGAGTTGGACTGTGAAAAAGGCTGAGTGCCGAAGAATTGATGATTTTGAACTGTGGTGTTGGAGAAGACTCTT
>NW_011494931.1:1508357-1510502 GCF_000754665.1 Bison bison bison
ATGATGCTAAAGCTGAAACTCCAGTACTTTGGCCACCTCATGTGAAGAGTTGACTCATTGGAAAAGACTCTGATGCTGGGAGGGATTGGGGGCAGGAGGAGAAGGGGACGACAGAGGATGAGATGTCTGGATGGCATCACTGACTCAATAGACGTGAGTCTGGGTGAACTCCAGGAGTTGGTGATGGACAGAGAGGCCTGGCGTGCTGCGATTCATGGGGTCACAAAGTCAGACACAGCTGAGTGACTGAACTGAACTGAACTGTTGAGTTTTCCTAGCACCATTTATTGAAGAGGCTGTCTTACCCCCATTGTATATTCTTGCCTCTTTAGCCAAAAAAAAAAAGGTACCCATAGGTGCATGGGTTTATTTCTGGACTTTCTATCTTGTTCCATTGGTCTATATTTCTGCTCTTGTGGCAGTACCATACTATCTTGATGATTGTAGCTTTGCAGCATAATCTGAAGTCAGGAAGATTGATTCCTCCAGCTCCATTCTTCTTTCTCAAGACTGCTTTGGCTATTCAGAGTCTTTTGTGTTTCCATATGAACTGTGAAATTTTTTGATCTAGTTCTGTGAAAAATGTCATGGGTAATTTCATAGGGATCACAATGAATCTGTAGATTGTGTTTGGTAGTAGTCATTTTCACAATATTGATTCTTCCTACCCAAAAACATGGATTATCTCTCCATCTGTTTATGTCATCTTTGATTTCTTTCATTAGTTCAATTCAGTCACTCAGGCATGTCCAACTCTTTGCAACCCCATGGACTACAGCACGCCAGGCCTCCCTATCCATCACCAACTCCCGGAATTTACTCAAACTCATGTCCATTGAGTTGGTGATGCCATCCAACCATCTCATCCTCCATCATCACCTTTTCCTCCCACCTTCAATATTTCCCAGCATCAGGGTCTTTTCAAATGAGTCAGTCCTTCCCATCAGGTGGCGAAGTATTGAAGTTTCAGCTTGAACATCAGTCTTCCAATGAACATTCAGGACTGATTTCCTTTAGGATGAACTGGTTGGATCTCCTTTCAGTCCAAGGGACTCTCAAGAGTCTTCTCCAACACCACAGTGTAAAAGCATCAATTCTTCAGCACTCAGCTTTCTTTATAGTCCAACTCTCACATCCATACATGACTACTGGGAAAACCGTAGCTTTGACTAGACAGACCTTTGTTAGCAAAGTAATGTCTCTGCTTTTTAATATGCTGTCTAAGTTGGTCATAACTTTTCTTCCAAGAGTCTTTTAATTTCATGGCTGCAGTCACCATCTTCAGTGATTTTGGAGCCCAAAAAAAAAAAAATGGTTTGTCACTGTTTCCCCATCTGTTTGCCAGAAATTGATGGGACCGGGTGCCATGGTCTTAGTTTTCTGAATGTTGAGTTTTAAGCCAGCTTTTTCACTCTCCTCTTTCACTTTCATCAGAGGCTTTTTAGTTCTTCTTCACTTTCTGCCATAAGGATGGTGTCATCTGCATATCTGAAGTTATTGATATTTCTCCCGGCAATCTTGATTCCAACTTGTGCTTCCTCCAGCCCAGCGTTTCTCCTGATGTTCTCTGCAAATAAGTTAAATAATCAGGGTGACAATATACAGCCTTGACATACTCCTTTCCTGATTTCGAACTCAGTCCATTGTTCCATGCCCAGTTCTAACTGTTGCTTCCTGATTTGCATACAGATTTCTCAGGAGGCAAGTCAGGTGATCTGGTATTCCCATCTCTTTCAGAATTTTCTAGAGTTTGTTGTGGTCCACACAGTCAATGGCTTTGGCATAATCAATAAAGCAGAAGTAGATATTTTTCTGGAACTCTCTTCCTTTTTCTATGATCCATTGGACATTGGCAATTTGATCTCTGGCTCCTCTGACTTTTCTAAATCCAGTTTGAACATCTGGAAGTTCACGGTTCACATACTATTAAAGCCTACCTTGGAGAATTTTGAGCATTACTTTACTAGCATATGAGAGGAGTGCAATTGTGTGGTAATTTGGGCATTCTTTGGCATAGACTTTCTTTGGGATTGGAATGAAAACTGACCTTTTCCAGTCCTGTGGCCACTGCCAAGATTTCCAAATTTGCTGGCATATTGAGTGCAGCACTTTCACAGCATCATCTTTTAGGATTTGAAATAGCTC
>NW_011494931.1:1510818-1523813 GCF_000754665.1 Bison bison bison
CAGGATGTCTGGCTCTAAGTGAGTGATCACACCATTGTGATTATCTGGGTATGAAGATCTTTTTTGAATAGTTCTTCTGTGTATTCTTGCCACCTCTTCTTAATATGTTCTGCTTCTGTTAGGTCCATACCATTTCTGTCCTTCCCATCTTTGCATGAAATATTCCCTTGTTATCTCTATTTTCTTGAAAAGATCTCATCTTTCCCATTCTATTGTTTTCCTCTATTTCTTTGCTTTGATCACTGAGGAAGGCTTTCTTATCTCTCCTTGCTATTCTTTTGAACTCTGCATTCAAATGGGTATATCTTTCCTTTTCTCCTTTGCCTTTCACTTCTATTCTATTCACACCTATTTGTAAGGCCTCCTCAGACAACCATTTGGGATTTTTCCATTTATTTTCCATGGGGATGGCCTTGATCCCTGACTCCTGTACAGTGTGACAAACCTCCGTCCATAGTTCTTCAGGCACTCTGTGTATCAGATCTAATCCCTTGAATCTATTTGTCATTTCCACTGTATAATCATAAGGGATTTGATTTAGGTCATACCTGAATGGTCTAGTGGTTTTCCCTACTTTCTTCAATTTAAGTCTGAATTTGACAATAAGGAGTTCATGATCTGAGCCACAGTTGTCTTCTGATCTTGTTTTTGCTGACTGTATAGAACTTCTCCATCTTTGGCTGCAAAGAATATAATCAATCTGATTTCAGTATTGACCATCTTGTGATGTCCATGTGTAGAGTCTTCTCTTGTGTTGTTGGAAGAGAGTGATTGCTATGACCAGTGCGTTCTCTTGGCAGAATAGCTTTTGCCCTGCTTCGTTCTGTACTCCAAGGCCAAATTTGCCTGTTACTCCAAGTATTTCTTGACTTCCTACTTTTGCTTTCCAGTCCCCTATAATGAACAGGACATCTTTGGGGGGTGTTACTTCTAGAAGGTTTTGTAGGTCTTCATAGAAACGTTCAACTTCAGCTTCTTCAACATTACTGGTCTGGGCATAGACTTGAATTACTGTGATATTGAATGGTTTGCCTTAGAAACGAACAGAGATCATTCTGTCGTTTTTGAGACTGCATCCAAGTACTGCATTTCAGACTCTTTTGTTGACTATGATGGCCACTCCATTTCTTCTAAGGGATTCTTGCCCACAGTAGTAAATATAATGGTCATCTGAGTTAAATTCACCCATTCCAGTCCATTTTAGTTCTCTGATTCCTAAAATGTCAATGCTCACTCTTTCCATCTTCTGTTTCAACACTTCTAATTTGCCTTTATTCATGGACCTAACATTCCAAGTTCCTATGCAACATTGTTCTTTACAGCATTGGATTTTAAACTATTTCATTCATGTCTTATAATTTTCTGTGTACAGTTCTTTTGTCTCCTTAGGTAAGTCTATTCCTAGATATTTAATTCTTTTTGTTGCAATGGTGAATGGGATTGATTCCTTAATTGATCTTTCTGAATTTTCATTGTTAGTATATAGAAATGCAATATATTGCATTGTGTATTTATTTTGTATCCTGCAATTTTTCTAAATTCACTGATTAGCTCTAGTAATTTTCTAATGCTACCTTTAGGGTTTTCTATGTACAGTTTCATGTCATCTGCAAACAGTGAGAGCTTTACTTCTTTTCTGATCTGGATCCCTTTTACTTCTTTTTCTTCTCTGATTGCTATAACCAGGACTTCCAGAACTTTGTTGAATAATAGTGGTGAAAGTGGATACCCTTGTCTTTTTCCTGATCTTAGGGAGAATGCTTTCAGTTTTTCACCATTGAGAAAAATGTTTGCTGTTGGCTTATCATATATGGCCTTTACCATGTTAAGGTAAAAGTGCATGATCAAGGTGCATGAGATTTTTGATGTGTTGCTGAATTCTGTTTGCTAAAATTTTATTGAAGATTTTTGCATCTATGTTCATCAGTGATATTGGCCTGTAGTTTCCCTTTTTTTGTGTTGTTTTTGGTTTTGGTATCAAGGTGATGGTGTCCTTGTAGAATGAGTTGGAAAGTGTTCCTTCCTCTGCAATTCTGCAGTTTTTTCGAAAGAGTTTTAGAAGGATAGGCACTAGCTCCTCTCTAAATGTTTGATAGAATTCTCCTGTGAAGCCATCTGGTCCTGGGCTTTTGATTTAGGGGGAGATTTTTATCACAGCTTCAATTTCAGTGCTTGTAATTGGGTTATTCATAATTTCTGTTTCTTCCTGGTTCAGTCTTGAAAGATTGAACTTTTCTATGAATCTGTCCATTTCTTCCAGGTTATCCATTTTATTGCCATATAGTTGTTCATAATAGTCTCTTATAATCCTTTGTATTTCTGCATTTCTGCATATAGTTGTTCATAATAGTCTCATAATCCTTTGTATTTCTGCATTGTCTGTTGTAACCTCTCCTTTTTCATTTCTAATTTTGTTGATTTGATTCTTCTCTTTTTTCTTGATGAGTCTGGCTAAAGGATTGTCAATGTTGTTCATCTTCCAAACAACCAGCTTTTGGTTTTATTAATCTTTACTTCTGTTTCTTTCATTTCTTCTTCAATTATTTATGCTCTGATCTATATGATTTCTTTCCTTATACTAATTTTGGGGATTTTTGTTCTTCTTTTTCCAGTTGTTTTAGGTGTAAAGTTAGGTTGTCTATTTGATGTTTTTCTTGTTTCTTGAGGTAGGATTGTATTGCTATAAACTTCCCTCTTAGGACTGCTTTTGTTGCATCACATAGGTTTTGAGTTATGTTTTCATTGTCATTTGTTCCTAGAACTTTTTTGATTTCCCTTTTGATCTTTTCAGTAACCTATTGGTTATTTAGAAACGTGCTGTTTAATCTCCATGTGTTTGTTGTTTCTTACAGTTTTTATCTTGTAATTGATATCTAGTCTCATAGTGCTATGGTTGGAGAAGATGCTTGATATGATTTTAATTTTCTTACATTTACTGAGGTTTGATTTGTGACCCAAGATGTGGTCCATCCTGGAGAATGTTCCATGTGCACTTGAGAAGAAGATGTATTTTTCTGCATTTGGATGGAATGTCCTGAAGATATCAATGAGATCCATCTCATCTAATGCATCATTTAAGACTTGTGTTTCCTTATTAATTTTATGTTTTGATGATTTGCCCATTGGTATGAGTGGGGTGTTAAAGTCTCCTACTATTATTGTGTTACTGTCAATTTCTCCTTTTATGTCTGTTAGTGTTTCTCTTATGTATTGAGGTGCTCCTATGTTGGGTACATATATATTTATGATTATTATGTCTTCTTCTTGTATTGATCCCTTGATCATTATGTAGTGTCCTTCCTTATCTCTTGTAATCTTCTTTATTTTAAGGTCTAATTTGTCTGATATGAGGATTGCTACTCCAGCTTTCTTTTGCTTCCCATTGGCATGGAATATATTTTTCCATCCTTTTTCAGTCTAGATGTGTTTTGAGCTCTGAAGTGGGGTTCTTGTAGACAGCATATGTATTAATCTTGTTTTTGTATCCATTCAGCCAGTCTGTGACTTTTGATTGGAGCATTTAATCCATTTAAATTTAAAGTATTTATTGATATGTATGTTCCTATTGCCATTTTCTTAATTTTTGGTGTTGCATTTGGAGATCTTTTTCTTCTCTTGTATTTCATGACTATATAAGCCCACTTAATATTTGTTGTAAAGCTGGTTTGGTGGTACTGAATTCTCTTAACTTTTGCTTGTCTGAAAAGCTTTTGATTTCTCCATCAATTTTGAATGAGATCCTTGCTGGGTACAGTAATCTTGGTTGTAGATTTTTCCCTTTCAGTACTTTAAATATATCCTGCCATTCCCTTCTGGCCTCTCTGCTCCCCTCTGGCCAGCAGAGTTTCTGCTGAAAGATCAGCTGTTAAGCATATGGGGTTTCCCTTGTATGTTACTTGTTTCTTTCCCCTTGCTGCTTTTGATATTCTTTCTTTGTGTTTAGTCTGTTAGTTTGATTGGTATGTGTCTTGGCATGTTTCTCCCTGGGTTTTTCCTGTTTGGGACTCTTTGTGCCTCTTGAATTTGATTAGCTATTTCCTTTTCCATGTTGGGGAAATTTTCAACTATAATCTCTTTAAAAATTTTTCTCATACCCTTTCTTTTTCTCTTCTTCTTCTGAGACCCCTATACTTCAAATGTTGGTGTGTTTGATAATGTCCCAAGGTTTCTGAGACTATCCTCAGTTCTTTTCATTCTTTTTACTTTATTCTGCTCTTCAGAAGTTGTTTCCACCATTTTATATTCCAGTTCACGGATTCGTTCTTCTGCTTCAGATATTCTGCTATTGATTCCTTCTAGAATATTTTTAATTTCAATAATTGTGTTGCTTGTCTCTGTATGTTTATTCTTTAATTGCTAGGTCTTTGTTAATTGATTCTTGTATTTTCTCCATTTTGTTTTCAAGGTTTTTTATCATCTTTACTATCATTATTCTGAATTCTTTTTCAGGTAGTTTGCCTATTTCCTCTTCATTTATTTGGACTTCTGTGTTTCTAGTTTGTTCCTTCATTTGTGTAGCATTTCTCTGCCTTTTCATTACTTTTTTTTAACTTATTGTGTTTGAGGTCTCCTTTTCCCAGGCTTCAATATTGATTTTTTTCTTCCTTTTGGTTTCTGCCCTCCTAAGGTTGGTCCAGTGGCTTGTATAAGTTTATTTTAGGGTGAAATTTGTGCTGAGTTCTTTGTTTGTTTTTCCCCTGTTGGGCAAGGCTGAGTGAGGTGGTAATCCTGTCTGCTGAAGATTGGGTTTGTATTTTTGATTGTTATTTAGATGAGGCATCCTGCACAGGATGCTACTGGTAGTTGGGTGATGCTGGGTCTTGTATTCAAGTGATTTCCTTCCTGTGAGTTCTCATTATTTGATACTCTCTAGGTCCAGTACTCTTGCCTGGCAAATCCCATGGACAGAGAAGCCTGGTGGGCTGCAGTCCATGGGGTCGCTGGGAGTCGGACACTACTGAGCGACTTCACTTTCACTTTTCACTTTCATGCATTGGAGGAGGAAATGGCAGCCCACTCCAGTGTTCTTGCCTGGAGAATCCCAGGGACGGGGGAGCCTGGTGGGCTGTCTCTGGGGTTGCACAGAGTCGGACACAACTGAAGCGTCTTAGCAGCAGCAGCAGGTAGTTCTCTAGTAGTCTAGGGTCTTGGAGTCAGTGATCCCACTCCAAAGGCTAAGGGCTTGATCTCTGGTCAGGAATGAAGATTCCACAGGTGGTTTGTTATGGCATTAAGTGAGATTATAAAAAGTATCCAAAAATGAGAAACCAAAAATGAACCCCAGACAAATAGCAGTTAAAAAATCAGGCTAGTAATAATTAAAATAATGGAATGTGCACATATTACACATACACCCATGAGCAAAGTCAAAGCAGTCCAACAAAAATAAAGTACAGTAGACTCACCTGGCAAACAAAGGAAATCAAAATTATATGTACCACTTAAGTACAAAACTAATTAAAGCACAAACTAGAAAGCAAAACTAAAGCAAGGTACCAAGTGGTGAATAAAGCAATGAAAACAAAACTATCAAATATGTTGATAGGAAAGGAAAGAAAGAATAGATATACAAAGTTAAATAGAGGTAGATGAAGAAGATTTGTATACATTAAAAATTAACTGCAATGGGAGAAGAACAATAGGAAAGGCAAACAAAGGAGTAAATGTAGAAAAAATATAGTAGGTTTAAAAAATTAAAATTAAAAAAAGAGAAAAAAAGAAACCTCCACAGAACTGAAAAGCCCAGTGTAGTGACAGAGGTTTATAACAACAATAAAAAATGTGACTGAGAAAAAAAGAAAAAAAAAATCTCAAAAGCTTAATTAGATTTCATAGTGCCAATAAAATTGACAACTACAACAGAGGGGGGAGGGGAAAGGAAAAAAGAAGAAAAAAAATCCAAAAGGATCTATAGAACAATCAAAACATAAGAATAAGAAATGATTTTCTTGAATCACTGCTGTCAGACCCCTTTCCCTCACTGAGTGTCACAGTCCTCCTCAACTCCCTAGGATGCCCTCCAACACCGTGCTGATCTCTGGACCTACTGTGGGGCAGCTCAGATTCTAATCTGGTCCTACTCCTGTGTGTTCTTGCCTCCAATGCTCACAGCTATCAGAACTAGTGTGTTTTCTTTTGTGGGAGCTTTCAATGTCCTTTTATATATTCCATAGACACAGAGTCTGCCTAGTTGACTGTGTGGATTTAACCTGCACCTCCTACAACTGGTGGGAAGTTTGGGTCTTCTTCCTTAGCCACGCTGCCCCTGGGATTCAATTGTGGTTTTATTTCCACCTCTTCATGTGGGCTGTCCACTGGGGTTTGCTCCTGAGGCTTCCCTGGAGGACTTTGGTTTGCCCCTGTGAGGGCCAGGTGTGGAGGTGGTGCAGTTGCTTGGGTCACAGGGATTCTGGCAGCACCAGGTACTCAGGGGAGTTGGCAGTTAGGACAGCAGAAAATATAGTGCTCTAGAAGGGTATGGCAACCAGTATTGACCAATATGCTCCAGTATTCTTGCCTGGAGAACTCCCCTCCCTGACAGAGAAGCCTGGCAGGCCACAGTCTTCAGGGTACAAAGAGTTGGACACGACTGAAGCGATCCTGTGTGCAAAGATAGATGCAAGATATTTTTTGCTTGTGGCAGCTCTGCCCCAGCGAGAGTTGAGAGTGAAGGTGGCACTGCTGCTTGGCTTGTGGGGACCCTGGTGGTGCTAAGTGTGCAGGGACACAGGACTGCCTCTGCCGCAGGAGTTATGGCCCTATCAGAGTCTTTTTTTGAGCCTCTTGTAGCTAGCGATCAGAAGGCCTCTTTGGCCAGTCTTTCTCCATAGCTCCACCCATTCAGGCACTTAGAGGGCTCCATTGCCTGGGACCCTTCTCTGTTGTTTGGCATGTCAGGCACAGAGAGAAGCCCCCCTAGCTTGGGGTCCTACTCTGTAGATTGGTGTTTCAGGCACTTAAAGGGGCACCCTGGGTGGGGTCCTACTCTGTAGTTCAGTAAGTCGGGCATTTGATGGTCCAGCCTCTCTATTGTTCAGCTGCCAATGCTGGCATGGGGTGAGAGAGAGGTTATGGTGATGGCTCCACCCCCTACGCATGACTCAGCAGTATTGCCTTGCTTCCATGGCTGCCCAGCTTTCCTCTATAGGCGTTTCCCACCACAATCTCCTCCCTCACTTCCCCTCAATCCGTCTCTCCACTGTCAACAGCAGCCCTCACCCTGGGGTTGCTCCACAAGCCCTACACTACAGCTCCCAATCGCTGCACCTTCCAGGCGACCTGCGGCCCTGTCCGGGGTATGTATGGCTGCAGCAAGGGCTGTCTGATTCTCATTCCATTTAGGCTGCCACAGATTAGCTGTTTCACTCTCAGCCTTAAATGTTTCTCCTCTGACTCAGACAATTGCCCCAATGTGGGGATCAGACCCCCTGCTTCAGTTCCCCCACCCACCGAGGGCAGGTCCATTCCTACTAATGCTCCTGTTTTTCCCCCTCTAAGTTTCTACATCCTATCGAGTTTTGCATGGTTCTATATATTCTTCTTCACTGGTCAGGTACTCCTGTCTGCTCTCAGCTGGTATTCTGCATGCACTTCTGTGTCTGAAGGTGTGTTCCTGATGTATCCATGGAGAGAGATGTACTCCATGTCCATCTACTCCTCTGCCATCTTGTTCTCCCCCAACCTTTCTTTTATAGAGTAAGCCCTTTCTGTGCTCCTTCATTGTTCCCATCTCCTACTATTCCCCCACAAAATGAAATGTTATTATGACCAAGATTCAGCAAACAAAACTAACACAACTCAAATCCTTAAAACCTAAGAATACATCTCAGTAGAAATTCAAACCCACTACTGTACCCAGCAGCTTTTGATTCCCAAAAAAGATAAAAACCTGTGCCTTAATATCTAATTCTTCTCCACTCCCCTCAATCACACTGGATCCTTTTATCATTATTATAATGTTTCTTTGCATAAATGGCTGAAAGCATTCTATGCTCTTGAGAGCTCGTCTGAATCACACCCACAGATCATATTGGGTGAACTTGCAATTATTTCCTGCAAAAGCTCCATGAATGTGCCGAAACCAAGCATGAACACTGCCAGCCCAAGTGTATTTTTATTTTTCCCCAAGACTTTACAGCATCTAATTTCTGAAAACAGGGGGTGTAAATAGTAGTTTCTAACACAAAACTGCGGATGCTCAATTTGCAGAGGAAAAAGTTTCCAGTTCCTACATTCATGATTTCAATGTTTAAATTGGGCTTCCCTCATAGCTCATTTAGTAAAGAATCTGCCTGCAATGCAGGAGACCCCAGTTCAATTCTTGGGTTGGGAAGATCCGTGGGAGAAGGGATAGGCTACCTACTCCAGTATTCTTGGGCTTCCCTTGTGGCTTAGCTGGAAAAGAATCTGCCTGCAATGCAGGAGACCTGGTTTTGATTCCTGGGTTGGGAAGATCCCCTGGAGAAGGGAAAGGCTACCCACTCCAGTGTTCTGGCCTGGAGATTTCCATGGATTTTATAGTCATGGGGTCACAAAGAGTCAAACACGACTGAACGACTTTCACTTTCACCTTTTCACCTTCGGTAAAACCATAAATAGTATTTGATCAGCTGCCACATCTCTTTCATTTCCAGCAAAGGTTATGACAGAAAACTCCCACAGTTTAAGGACGACAGGGGCTCCTACTTTCTTCTAACTTTCACATAACTGGGAAAACATTTATGAAACCCTTACTGATATATGGTTTATGTTCCCTGACAGCTACTTTGTATGCCAGGGAGCATGAAGGTGCAATGGGAGGGGAGAGTCAACATCACATCAGGAAGGAGCAGAATGTGACATGGAGGAAGGCCCATCCACACAGGAAGAGAAAACGGAAAGCCTCCCACTTCCAGATCCCAGTGCAGTACAAGGAGGAGAGCCCAAATGCCCGTGACTACCCTGTTCCCTCTGAAGTGGGACCCGAGGAGTAGGAGCCATAATAGAAACATCTAGACAAACAGACACAGAGAAGCATGAGAGCTTTTGGTAGGATCTGTGATTTGGTGTGCTTTCCTGAGCAGAACTCGGGAAGCCTATGAGGCTACAGGGAGGGTTTCATCCTAAGTAGCATGGGAATGAAGTTCAGGCCTGGTAGAGGGAGGAGCCTAGACAGAGGAGCCCTGGCAGTGCTCCTGGCTTCCTGAGGCTTAAGCAAGGTGTGCAACAAGCAAGGACTGACTGTACAGCACAGGGAACTGTACTAAGCATCTTGGAACAACATCTAATGAAAAAGAAACTGAAAAAGAATATGTGTGTGTGTGTGTGGCGGTTGTTGGGGTGGGGAGGGTGGTTATTCCCAGATGATTCAGTAGTAAAGAACCTTCCTGCCAATGCAGATTCAATACCTGGATCAGGAAGATCCCCTGGAGGATGAAGGATGAAATGGCAACCCAGTCCAATATTCTTAAATGGAAAATTCCATGGACAGAGAGTCAGACACTGAGCAACTGAGTACATACATATATATGGAACTGAATCACTTTGCTGTACACCTGATACTAACACAACATTGTAAATAAACTAACTTAAATAAATTTGTTTTAAAGGCATCCAAGAGATCTTGGACCTCCCACCTGCTCTGGAACAGGGGTTCAGGGACCAGAAGGGATTTGTGAAGGACTGTAATTAGGACAAAACAGTTGCAGCAGAAAGAACTTCATGATCAGAGGCAAAAGTAAGAACTCAGTATTGGAGATCTGACATCCAAATGACCAGAGGGGCCCATATCCAACAGTGGGAACAGAGGGAGCAGCCACAGCATAGAGAAGATTAGTGAGGAGCCAAAGAATACTGCATGGCTCTGAAATTCCCACCTCTCCCCTGCTGACAGGAGGTCACACGTGCCTCACCCTTTGATCTATCTAAGTATCATCTTAGAATAGGAGGGGCAGGAGGGACGGGCCTCTAAAAGACTGAATAGTTACCCAAAGGAGACTTGGTCATCCAAGGGAGACTATTTAAACCCAAAGGTTCAGATAATAGCCTATATCTTTGTGACTGTGTGGATCACAAAAAAACTGGAAAATTCTTCAAGAGATGGGAATACCAGACCACCTTACCTGCCTCCTGAGAAACCTGTATGCAGGTCAAGAAGCAACAGTTAGAACTATACATGGAACAATGGACTGGCTCCAAATTGGGAAAGGAGTACATCAAGGCTGTATATTGTTCACCCTGCTTATTAAACTTGTATGCAGAGTACAACATGAGAAATGCTGGGCTGGATGAGGCACAAGCTGGAATCAAGATTACCAGGAGAAATACAGTAACCTCAGATATGCAGATGACACCACCCTTATGGCAGAAAATGAAGAGGAACTAAAGAGCCTCTTGATGAAGGTGAAAGAGGAGAGTGAAAAAGCTGGCTAAAAAAAAAAAAAAAAAAATTTTTTTTTTCGGAAAACTAAGATCATGGAATCCAGTCCCATCACTTCATGGCAAATAAATGGAGAAATATTGGAAACAGTGAGACTTTATTTTCTTGAGCTCCAAAATCACTGCAGATTGTGACCGTAGCCATGAAATTAAAAGGCACTTGCTCCTTGAAAGAAGAGCTCTGGCTTATTAAAAAGCAGACGTTACTTTGCCAACAAAAGGTCTGTATAGTTAAAGCTATGGTTTTTCCAGTAGTCATGTACAGATGTGAGAGTTGGACCATAAAGAAGGCTGAGCATCGAAGAATTGATGATTTTGAACTGTGGTGTTGGAGAAGACTCTTGAGAGTTCCTTGGACTGCAAGGAGATCCAACCAGTCCATCCTAAAGGAAATCAGTCCCGAATATTCATTGGAAGGACTGATGCTGAAGCTGAAACTCCAATACTTTGGCCACCTGATGTGAAGAACTGACTCATTGGAAAAGACTCTTATTCTGGGAAAGATTGAAGGTGGGAGGAGAAGGGGTCAACAGAGGAAGAGATGATTGGATGGCATCACTGACTCAATGGACATGAATTTGAGCAAACTCTGGGAGATGGTGAAGAACAGGGAAACCTGGCATACAGTCCATAGGGTTGCAAAGAGTTGGATACAACTGAGCAACTGAACAACAGGGATAGCATAAACTGACAAAGTTAATTTCCACATCTCCCACTACCTACCCCCACCCAGCTGAGTATGGTCTGGTAAGGAAGATCACATCAGATTTAGGAAACAAAGAAATCCCATTTGTTTGCACATCTGTGTGAGTCATGTGAATTTAACATTCTGCTTACTATCCACAGTCCTAAGCTCTCCCTTGCTACCATCCAATTTTAAAATACTCAATTTATTTCAAATGTTGTGTGTGTGTATGTTTTCAGTCCCAATAAGATTTCCTTTTTCTTCTAGGTCTTATCTCATCAAGATATACCTGAGAAAATATTGAAACTTGGTAAAAGATGCCCCCCAAAAAAATCCCAACACTGCTCTGACAAAACCAATGGGGGGACATCCCCAGATTGCCAGCCACTGGGATCCGAGGGCTATGATGACTTAATGAAATCAGGAAGGAAGAAGGGTGTGTGTTCGTGTTGCCAGACCAACAAGCTCTGCCATTCATCCACTGAAACATTCAAAACCAGACTGGGAGGTTCCAGGGGCATCTAAATGTAAGGAAGACCTTTAAATTTCCCCAAATGAAATACACATCCCCTCCAAATCTTCAAAGCCTTAAAAGTGTCTACAAACTGACCCAGTGGTAGGAGATAATAGTGAACCACCCCTACACACAGAGCAATCTTGTGTTAGCTTCCCACCACCACCATAGCATGCCATCGCCATGGTAACAAGGCAAACCTGTCCCCTCTCTCATCCCAGGGGCAGTCTCCTTGAGTCTCTATGTTACCCATTTGTAAGTTATTTTCCTCCATTCAAGTTCACCCTTGATGTTCCATCATCTTCAAATCCTTTTGGAAAGAGAAAGTGAGTGAGTAAATTCATTTTATTCTTATAAAAATGAATACCATTCCAAGATTAACCTGGGACAGGAATAAAAAGGATGGAGTATATGCCTTTCTCAAGGCAAGCCAAAGCCCTGCAGGACAGGATTCCAGGGTTTGACTGCTGTTCCTTCTATTGCTGTCGACAAGGTCCCTTCCCGCTGACAATTTCCTTTGCTTTCATCTGTCCAGGGCCTACCATGGTTTGAGTTGTTCAAGCCTGAGACCCCATTCTGTATAGTGATGTCAGAGACCTTTGCCTTCTTCAAGTTAGCCTTGCTTCTACACTTTCCCTATGCACTCTTTTGTAGGCAGCGTGCTTTCAGTTATAGAAGTCACACAGTTATACTCTGGTTTGCTATTTTAAAGTGCTAGCCTAGAGGGTTAGGATGAGGGGATGGGAGGAAGGCTCAGGAGGGAAGGGATATATATATATAGTTATGACTAATTCGTGTTGTTGTACCACACATTGTAAAGCAATTATCCTCCAATTAAAAAATAAATAAAAGGGCTTCCCTGGTGGCTCAATGATAAAGAATCTACCTGCCAATGCAAGAGACACAGATTTGATCCCTGATCCAAGAAGATCCCACCTGCCTCAGTAGATTCATTCATATCAAATGCTGGTATGTGGCAGGTACTCCAATGGTGGCTATTGCTATCCCCACCCCCAACCCTCTATAAACCCCAGTCATTTCAGACTCCCCTCTCCCTGTGAACACCAAGATTTTTCACAACTGTGTGCTTAGTTGCTCAGTAATGTCCAGCTCTTTATGACCCATGGACTGTAGCAACTAAACCTGAGCACCACAACTGTAGAGCCTGTGCTCCAGAGCCAGGGAGCCACAACTACTGAGCCCATGAGCCACAGTTATTGAAGCCTGAGTCCCCTAGAGCTTGTGCTCCACAAAAAGAAAAGCCATCACAATGAGAAACCCATGTACTACAACTAGGGAGTAGCCCCCGCTTGCCAGAACTAGAGAAAAGCCTGAGCAGCAATGAAGACCCAGCACAGCCAAAAACAAATAAATAAAATT
>NW_011494931.1:1524140-1528682 GCF_000754665.1 Bison bison bison
CCATAGACAGCAGCCCACCAGGCTCCCCCAGCCCTGGGATTCTCCAGGCAAGAACACTGGAGTGGGGTGCCATTTCCTTCTCCAATGCATGAAAGTGAAAAGTGAAAGTGAAGTTGCTCAGCCATGTCCAACTCTTAGCAACCCCATGGACTGCAGCCTACCAGACTCCTCCATCCATGGGATTTTCCAGGCAAGAGTACTGGAGTGGGGTGCCATTGCCTTCTCCGGAAAAGTCCAGTGCACATGGATTATATTTCCCAGAGTTGCTCTTTCCATTTTTACTAGTAGAAACTTTTTTTTAAATGCTTTATCAATATTTAATGATAGCAATTATCTTTGGCAAAAGTTCCTTTAATTACATAAGATAGAAGGACAACATTTGTATAGCCCTGGTATAAAGATTCTCATTCCATTACATTCAGTGGGGGAGAAAAAATGTAATAAATTATTAACTACCTAAAATTGTTGCCATGAATAATAACGCGGTCAGCAAGGACTTCCATCAATACGCAAAATCAGTCCTATGAAGACGCCACCACCTACAACCGTACACACAGCCCTCCCTTCTCACTCCTGAGGCAACTCCAGGAGCATGTTTTCACCCTGACTACACCTCCTCTTCCTGAACTGGTGTCAATGTTGAGAAGTGAAATCTGAAATCCGGAGAGAGGCACAGTGTTTTCTAAAGGGAAAGTCTGGCTGCAAGCAGAGCCCTCAGCCTATGGTGTCACCACTAATGCCGAAAAGCCAGAACCCCAGTGCTGTCCTCACTGTGTGCTGTGCCTCATTGCTCAGTCCTGTCCTACTCTTTGTGACCCCATGGACTGTACCCCACCAGGCTCCTCTGTCCATGGGGATTCTCCAGGCAAGCATACTGGAGTAGATGACCATGCCCTCCTCCAGGGGATCTTCCCAACCCAGGGATTGAACCCGGGTCTCCCGCACTGCAGACAGATTCTTTACTGTCTGAGCCACCAGGGAAGCCCCACAGGCTCTGTGAAATCTGGCCACTGGCCTGAACTCTCCCAGACGCTTCCCAAGGATGACTGTATGACTTCCACCAACACTGTTTTGAAAAAAGCAAGACAAAAGAAACTGAGTTTTCATGTGAAAAACAATTGAGCATTTACATCTTCCCAAATATTCTAGAACTCTAACCCAGTAATGAACTCTAAGCAGTAATGAAAAAATTACTGATAAACAAAAACTAGAAGCCACTTTCTTAGCGCCACAGCTGAATAGTTCTCCCATGTGGACCACAAGAGCACTGAGGCTACTCACTGCAGTGAAAATGAAAGTGTTAGTCACCCAGCAGTCCTAACTATTTGTGACCTGCATGGACTGTAGTGCTGTAGGCTGACCGTTCATGGGATTCTCCAGACAAGAGTACTGGAGTGGGTTGCCTTTCCCTTCTCCAGGTACCTTCCTGACTCAGGGATCAAACCCAGGTCTCCTGCATTACAGGCAGATTCTTTACCATCTAAGCTACCAAGGAAGCCCACTCACTGCAGCGATTCCCACTATTTTGTCCCAGGTGGCACTTTCTGCCATTGCTACTTGAGCTCCTTTTCAAGAAGAATGCAGCTCTCCCTGGGAGAGGAGTAAAGAAGACCAAGGGACTATCTCATCCGATCCTTTATCACCTCTTCCTGACATGGAAGAAAAGTTCTTCAGGAGGGAACCCTGAGAATTTCTCCCAGCTTCATCCTAAACCTGGAATCCATACCTCTTTGCACTGGATTCATGGTGTATTTTCTACCCAAATATATATCTCTGTCGTTACTGCAACTACCTTCTCTACCACCACAGCTCATCCATGTAACTATTAATAAAAGAGTATAGATCATCTCTATGAGAATCAGCTGATAAATCCAGCGGGCAAAAATTCACCTAGCTAGGCGACTGAAGCTAGCTTCAACCAAGGACATCCAAGATTTCATCGATATGAGAAAGGGAACAGGCCTTGGTCCAGATGCCCCACTATCTGTTTGATGTCCATAAGAAAAGCATTCTTCATGGTCTTGAAGGATTCTTACTCAAAATGGCAGCAGGATAAAGAATACAAGCAAGCAAAGAATCACATGGGCTCCCAGAACTTGGTGTAGAATATAACGTGTCAGAAGGAGCAGAATCGCACACCCGGTGGTGTGGAGCAGAAACTGTGCAGAGCATCCCTGCCTGGCAGGAAAGGAGATGACCGCCAAAAGCAACTCAGATCTGAAGCTGCCGACAAAGGCTCTGCAAATGAACCCCAATTTACGAGAGACAGCAGGAAGCAGTTTGTAGTCTGAATGGAAACTAGTCTGCACAACAATGAAAACTTTCTGTATAATGTTGGTCCTAAAACTAATCATTACTTTACTGAAAAAGAAACTTTGGAATTTTGTAATACTCAATATCTCCCCCAACTTTACTTTTTTTTTTCATTTTTCTGTGACTACTAATAAATAAATGGTTTTTAATTAAGTATGGTATATTACTAAAGATTATCAAGTTATGGCTTAAATTTATAACTTAATTTGCCATCTTGAAAAAAATTAACAGCTGAATTGAGGTTTACAAAATTCAAGGAAAGCAGGGAGGGAGGGAAAGAGAGAGGGGAGAGATGGGAAACAATTCACTTGTCTGAAAATTGCACAATGGTAATCTATACAATGGAATATTTACAGAACCATTAAAATCATTTTCACAAAAAAATAGTCTATGTCATGGGGAAATGTTCATGATATAGCAAGTAAAAAATCAGGAAATAATACATTATAAGACAATTTTTCTAAAAAAAAAAAATTCAGCCCTGGTAAAAATACCCCAAAATACCACTTTTTCCCCTTGATGATATGATAGAGGGATTTTTATTTCCTTTATATTTTTCTGTGTGTGCATGCATGCTAAGTCGCTTCAGTCGTGTCCAGCTATTTGCAACCCCATGTAGCCCTCTGTCCATGGGATTCCCCAGGCAAAATACTGGAGTGGGTTGCCATACCTTCCTCCAGGAGATCTTACTGACCCAGGGATCAAACCTGCATCTCCTGCAGCTCCTGCATTGCAGGCAGATTCTTAACTGTTGAGCCACCAGGGAAGCCCATATTTTTCTGTATTTTCTATAATACATGCATGTAACTTTTATGTTCAAAAAAATAATAGTGTTTTTTAAAGACTATCTCAATCATAAGACTTAAATCATAAGGATTTAAGCATATAAAAAGATAAGGTAAAGGATCAGAGAGGTAGATATTGGCCGTGACCTTCCAAGTTCCATCTGGGGTAGGACCCTGGAGATGACCCTAGCTGATATTAGGGGTAAGAGCAGCAGGCTGTCACTGACTGATGCTATTTAAGATTCAGATTAGAACCACCTCTTCATTTGGGGGGTTCATTGTTGCTGAAAAGTTCTTTTGAGATTCAGTTGTATCTGAATTAAGTGGGTAAAATTTCGAACCTGTAATTATTCCCTAATCTGGCCATGTCTTACGATTTTCTGCAACGATTAAGATAGGCTTTACAAGCCCAGAGATAAATCCATGCACCTATGGACACCTTATCTTTGACAAAGGAGGCAAGAATATACAATGGAGAAAAGATAATCTCTTTAACAAGTGGTGCTGGGAAAACTGGTCAACCACTTGCAAAAGAATGAAACTAGAACATTTTCTAACACCATACACAAAAATAAACTCAAAATGGATTAAAGATCTAAACGTAAGACCAGAAACTATAAAACTCCTAGAGGAGAACATAGGCAAAACATTCTCCAACATAAATCACAGCAGGATCCTCTATGACCCACCTCCCAGAGCAAAGGAAATAAAAGCAAAAATAAACAAATGGGACCTAATTAAACTTAAAAGTTTTGCACAATGAAGGAAACTATAAGAAAGATGAAAAGACAGCCTTCAGTATGGGAGAAAATAATAGCAAACGAAGCTACTGACAAAGAATTAATCTCAAAAATATACAAGCAACTCCTGCAGCTCAATTCCAGAAAAAGAAATGACCCAATCAAAAAATGGGCCAAAGAACTAAACAGACATTTCTCCAAAGAAGACATACAAATGGCTAACAAACACATGAAAAGATGCTCAACATCACTCATTATCAGAGAAATGAAAATCAAAACCACAATGAGGTACCATCTCACACTGTTGAGAATGTCTGCTATCCAAAAATCTACAAACAATAAATGCTGGAGAGGGTGTGGAGAAAAGGGAACCCTCTTACACTGTTGGTGGGAATGCAAACTAGTACAGCCACTGTGGAGAACAGTGTGGAGATTCCTTAAAAAACTGGAAATAAAACTGCCATATGACCCAGCAATCCCACTACTGGGCATACACACCAAGGAAACCAGAATTGAAAGAGACATGTGTACCCCAAAGTTCATCACAGCATTGTTTATAATAGCCAGGACATGGAAGCAACCTAGATGTTCATCAGCATGAATGGATAAGAAAGCTTTGGTACATATACACAATGGAATATTACTCAGTCATTAAAAAGAATACATTTGAATCAGTTCTAATGAGGTGGATGAAACTGGAGCCT
>NW_011494931.1:1528843-1539224 GCF_000754665.1 Bison bison bison
CAGGAATAGCATTGAAACATGTATATTATCATATGTGAAACAGATCGCCAGTCCAGGTTCGATTAATGAGACAGGGTGCTCAGGGCTGGTGCACTGGGATGACCCTGAGGGATGGGATGGGGAAGGAGGTGGGAGGAGGGTTCAGATGGGGAACACATGTACACCCATGGCTGATTCATGTCAATGTATGGCAAAAATCACTACAATATTGTAAAGAAATTAGCCTCCAATTAAAATAAATTATTTTTTTTTAAAGGACACACAAACAAAAAAAATAAGATAGGCTTTACAATCATAGCAGCTTTGTCTTATAACAAGACAGAAGACGGTGCCTATCTCTTTATATTGCATGGAAGAAAAATCCAATGAAGACATCTGTCCCTCAGGATGAAGAACAGAGAAATTAATCAATCTTAATTTTTCTCAAAATTTTTCATCTTCATTGACTGTTCAACTGTCCAAGGCCCTTTGTTTGCACTATTAGATCATAAATCTAATTTAATAGCATGCAAAAACTAAGCAATTTTAGGTCCAAGTGGACTGTTTACTAGTTTTCCTTTAATTAAAGATGATTTTCTTCTTAAAGGAGACTCCTGCTTCTGATTTTACATTTTCTTTCTCGAAGAGGGAGCTGATATTGTTTCTACATGCAACTTACATACTGGCAGCAGCAGTACCCAGCTTTACCAGACAGTAACCTTCAAGCCATGGTGTTCAAGGTGCTGGAGGCTCCATTTTCATAGGAATGGGATCTGGGTTAATACAGCAGATCACTGAGGCTGGGGAGGGCTAAGAATGTTTCTAGAGGACTTCTCAGAACTATCTGGCCTTAGTATCTCTGCACAGAACTTGTCCCCCACACCCTATCCTTCAGAGCACCAACATTTCTCTAAAATCTGGCATTTGCAGCCCTCAAGGTTTAGATTCCTACTCAACATTTATCTGTGTTTTCCCAATATCTAATAGAACTCATTCCCTAAACAGAAGCATATTGAGCATCTCCACTGTGCTCAACAGACACTGTGATAAGTGTTGGTTTGAAGGCACTGAACAAGACAGACCCAGCTGCCATTCTCAAGGGTTCATTCAATAGGGAGAAATAGATGAGAAAAATACTTAAGCCCAATTTCAGTCAGAGTGAGATCAGTGAGGAAAATCAAGCACAGTAGTGAAATAGAAAGTTACAGGGGCAAGAGCTTAGGTTGGGTGAACAAGGAAGGCTCCACTGAGGAGGAGGAATTTAAGCTTAAATCTCATACAGAGAAGGAGCTGCCATTAAGAGAGCAAGGGAGATATGCACCAAGAAGAGAACTCCTAATTCAAAAGGACTGAGGCAGAGCAAGTTTCATTCACGAGAGGAACAAGCAGAGAGCTAGTCTGGCTAGCATCTAGGGAAAGGAGGGCCAGACAACATTAGAGAGGTAGACTGAGGCCAAATCATGCAAGATCTTGTAAGAAGGAAGCTCACATTTTATTTTAAACATGGATGGGAAAATGCCAAAGCTGTACTACCACTGTCTGAAGAAGCTATCATCTCATCTATAAAACTTAGGAAGGATGATTCTGGTCTATACCATTTTACTTCAAGGCACCCCCAACACTGGGATTTCCTAATGGACACAGCTCCAGGGTACCTGAAGGTCTTAAAGGTGCTCAAAGCCCTGCAGTAGCTTCATGAATTAGAGGCAAGCCCATCAGTCCTTCCATATTCATTTTAATCTAAAATACTTTTGAAAGATATCACAAACTTTAATTGTGGTTAGAGAGAATATAGCCAAGTTCCACATTCCCAGCTCCCTCCACAAGTACCCCCAAGCTCAATCTCAACCCACTCCCACCTGTCCTTCTCTGAAACCCACCTCTCCCATAGCATCCTGCATCCAAGGACCAACAAATTCACTTCTCTAGTTTCAAAAGCCAGGTATAATTATCTAACACCTTGCACACCCTCACCTCTTATTTAATCCTCACCAAGTCCTTATAAAACCTTCAATTCCACCTGCTTCTCTCCAGCTCAGTCATCATTATACAGCAAGTATCTCTGAACTGGTCTCACAGTCACTTTTGTTCTCCTGCAATACACTGCAGCCTGAAAGGTCTTAAAGATGCTCAAAGAGCTCTGCAACAGCTTCTCGATATGCTTAGGACAACTACTGAGCCAGCCTACAAGGTTCTGTGTGGTCAGGTCACGTTACTCACTCTAGACTTATTTGTATATGTGTGCTCCAGCCACTCTGGCCCCAATCCATTCCTCAAATCATCTTGAGGTCTCTGCCCTTATTTTTACAACCCATATCTTTGCTTTACTTGGTTAATGCCTACTGATTTTTAAGATCTCACCACAAACATCGCTTCCTTAGGAAAGCTTTTTTGGATTTCCCTATTTGATTTTCTCACAGCTTGTATATTCATTTAGCTCCTATGAAAACAGTGGAAACACTGCACAAAACTAATTCAATTGTTTTTATTTCACTTCCTGATACATACACATTCTAGCAAACTTAGGTTAACTGATGAGTAAGGAAGGACTGAAAGGAATAGGAACTCTAGGTTGTCTAGTCTTTCCTTTTATGTCATCATTCTCAGTGTAAGCAACTGGCTAATGAAGGGAAGTAACACAAGTGAAAATGGGCAAGATAGATTTCTCTGATGTCTGACATTTCTTAGAATGCTATTGCTAACTCCCATCACTCAAAGCAAGTTCTGGTTCAAATGCAAAGTGTGGCTTCATGGGTAGGGTTGCCAGAGTTTGCAAATAAAATACGCAAGACATTTAAATCTGGATCACAGATAAATAACAAATCATTTTTCGGTATAAGTACATCCCAGATATTGCATGGGACATACCGTATCTTAGGGCTGTTGGTGCTCCCTTCTTCCTCAGTCCTAGGTATAACCTTTTTTTTTTAATTGTGATAAAATACATGTAACATAAAATTTACCATACCAACCATTTCTATGACTCAGTTGCATTAACTACATTCACGCTGTGCAACCATCACCACCAAACATCCACAGAATTATTTTTATCTTGCAAAACTGAAACTCTAAACCCCTTAAACACAAACTTCATTTTCCCCTCCCCAAAGTCCCTAGCAACCACCATTCTGCTCTGTGTCTCTATGAATTTAGCTACTCTAAGTGCTTCAGATGATTTAATCGTAGAGGTTTGGGGTTTTTTTTTACAGTATTTTGTAGACAGGCTAGTTCAGTTAGCATAACGTCTTCAAGGTTCACCTATGTTCGCCTAGTGTATGTCAAGATTTCTTTCCTTTTTTTGTTAAAAAAAATTTAATCTTTTTTCAGCTTTATTGATGTATAATTGACAAAAATTGTGTATTTCAAAGGTGTACAATGTGATGGTTTCATGTAAGTGTACATTGTGAAATGATCACCAAATCAAGCTAACTAGCATTCATTACCTCACATAATTACCTAGCCTTCTCCCCTTCTGGCAACCACCTGTTTGTTCTCTGTATCTATGGTTCTGTTTCTGTTTTGTTATGCTTGTTCCTCTATTTTTTAGACTCCACATGTTAGTGAAATCATACCATATTTGTCCTTCTCTGTCTGGCTTACTATCTGTCTCACTTAGGATATTACCTTCTGGGTCCATCCATGTTGCCAGCAAGATTTCATTCTTCTTTATGGTTAATATTCTATTACGTATACCTACCGTGTCTTCTTTATTCATCTGTCTATCAGTGGACACTTAGGTTGCTTCCACATCTTGGCCATTGCACACAATGCTGCAATGAACCTAGGGGTGCACACATCTTTTTGAAATAGTGTTTTTCTTTGGAAAAGAGCCTGAAGTGGAACTGCTTTACCACATGGTAGTTCTATTTTTAATTTTTTGAGGAAACTGCATATTGCTTTCCATAGTGGCTGTACCAATTTACTTTCCCACCAGCAGTATGCAAACAGTCCCTTTTCTCCACATCCTCACCAAGACTTGTTTTTTGCTGTCTTTGGGTGATAGATTCTGAGAAGTGTGAGGTGATATCTCATTGTGATTTTTATTTGCATTTCCCTGATAATTAGTGATGTTAAGCATCTTTTCATGTGTCTTTTGGCCATTAGTAAGGATGTTGGGGAAATGTCTATCCAGGACCTCAGCCCATTTTTCAATCAGGTTGTTTGGTTTTTTATGTTGAATTGTATGAGTTCTTGGCATATTTTAGACATTAACTTTTATCAGATATATCATTTGCAAATATCTTCTCCCATTAGTAAGCTACTTTTTCATTTTGTTGATAGTTTTCTTCATTATGCAGAAGCTATTCACTGAGATGTAGTCTCATTTTGTTTCCCTGAGGAAATAGATCCAGAAAATATTCCTAAGATAAGATCAAAGAGCATACTGCCTATGTTTCCTTCTTAGAGTTTTATGGTTTCAGCTCTTACCTTTAAGTCTAACCCGTTTTGAGTTAATTTTTGTACCTGGTGTAATAAAGTAGTATAGTTTGATTCTTTTGCATATAGCTGTCCAGTTTGGGGGTTTCCCTATTGTATAGCTTCACTGTATTTACCTTTCCTTTATATCATTTATCAAAGTTTGTGAGTATATTTTAAATTGAAGTATTACATTATTCAATCAAGCTTTCCTACAAGTCTATGAGCTCCATGAGGATAAGGGCGTTGTCTTCTTAGTTAGCCATCACCATGATCATCTAATATTGAGCTGAGCACCTAAGAGATGTTCAACAAATATATGTTGACTGAGTGAATGGGTTGTAACACTCAAGATTGCAATTGCATTCACATTCTATGCATAGCACAAGCTAGAGGCTATGGTGATGTAAAGGAACTAAATGTGACCCTACCCTCAAGAAGATTTGGAGATGAAAACAGACAGGTAGTAACAGAGAAGGTGTGAGAAGCACATGAATAACAGAAGCAGCCAAAGAAGGGAGAGATTAATTCTCTAAAAAAGATGGAGGCAAAGTTAAGAAATATGGTCTGAATCCCCAACTTTCATCTAGGCTTTCTTCAATCTCCTAACAGATTTTACATCCTACTCAATACTTTAGCTTTCCAAAATGAAGATCTAATTCTTTAACCTATTAATTTATAGACTGTACCAAAGTATATAAAGGTGAAATGGAAAAAAAAATTATCACTTTCATTTTCAAACCTGATATAGTCTTTCTTCTCCATCCAAAGCTGCTTGGAATGCTATCAGAAGATTTCAGTACCAAGACCTCTGCTCCAACCTTGCTGTGTGTGTTAGTCAGCTCAGGCTGCCGAAACAAAATACTATATACCAGGTGTTTAGACAACGGACATTTATTTTCCCACAGTTCTGGAGTCTAGAAGTTCAAGATCAGGTTGCCAGCATGGTCAGGCTCTGGTAAGAACTCTCTTCCTGGCCTGCAGATGGCCACTGTAGGGGAAATTCACTGTTTTTACCTCTATCCTCACGTTCTCAACACTTCAGATATCACATACTTGGGGCTTTTTCCCTGACCAGTTTTCCAACCTCAGCTGAGTGTCCTACAACTCAATTCTGACACTAATTGGAATTACCACTAACCCCAGAGGATGAAGATTCAGTCCTATAAGACTGCCTCCCTCCTCAGATGTCAGTTGCAAGTAGTAGGTCCCCGGGTTACTACCCGCACCTCTGTCTGACTTGGCTATAAATCATGTCTCCCAACCTCCATTTCAGGTTTGAGAATTTGCTGGAGTGACTCACAGAATTCCAAAAACAGTTTACTTACTACAGCCCATTTAGTATAAATGGTATTTTAAAGGATACAAATAACCCGTCAGATGAAGAAATACATAAGTGAACTCTGGAAGCATCTTTCCCTGTGAAGTTGGGGTGTGCCATGCTCCCAGCATGTGGGTTGTTCACCAGACTGGAAGCTCTATCAACCCTGTACTTTGGGGGCTTTTATGGAGGTTTCATCACATGAGTGAGTGAAGTCGCTCAGTCGTGTCCGACTCTTTGCAACCCCATGGACTGTGGCCCACCAGGCTCCTCAGTCCATGGAATTTTCCAAGCAAGAGTACTGGAGTGGGTTGCCATTTCCTTCTCCAAGGGATCTTCCCAACCCAGGGATCGAACCCGGGTCTCCCTCACTGCAGGCAAATGCTTTACCATCTGAGCCACCAGGGAAGCCTTTGGAGACTTTTATGGAGGTTTCATCACATAGGCTTGACTGATTATTAACTCAACTTCTAGTCCTTCTGCCCTCTATGGAGAATGGGGGATGGGGCTGAAAGTTCCAAGCTTCTAGTCATGGCTTTGTCTTTCTGGTGACCAGCCCTCACCCAGGAACCCATCAAAAGTGGCCTTATTAGAACAACAGATACTTCTATGACCTGACTAGATTCCAAGGCATTTTAGGAGCTCTATGCAAGGAACCAGGGGCAGAGACAAGTAACTTTTCTATTATTTCACATCTGTTTTTTTCCCTGTGTCCTCACATGGTGGAGAGAGAAAGAGATCAGGAGTCTCTCTTACAAGGACAGTAATCTTACTAAATATCAGGGACCCAGCCTATGACCTCATTTAACCTTAATTATGTCTCTGTAGTCCCTATCCAAATATAATCACACTGGCAGTTAGGGCTTCCATATATGAATTGGAGGGTGGGGAACACAATTCAGTCCATATTTCTGTGATCTTGTTCAAATGCCAAACTACTCTGGTCTTCGTCTTCAACCAGAGCCCACAAGCTTCTTGTTTTTGTGTATAAAGTTTTATTGGAATGCAGCCATGCTCAATCATTTACATGTTGTCTATGGCTGTGTTTGCACTTCAAAGGTGTAGTTGAATAATTGCAACAGTGATCTATCTAACAGCCTGCAAAGGCTAAAACACTGACTACCTGGCCCTATACAGAAAAAGTTTGCTGACCTTGTACTTGGGTGATCCCTCAGGACTCTTTCAGCTTTAACATTCTAGGATTCTATTCATGCCTTCGACCTGGAATATCTTTTAGTTCAAGTCTTCAGGTTCTGTAAAAAACATTAGTGACCTAATGACTCTTTTAGTGGGTATTAAATGCTTATACCAATAGAGATGTTTTCTTTAATCTCACACTGTAGCTAACCTCTGCACTGTTATTAAGTGAGCTTAAGTAGACATGGAACAAAGTCCTTAGACATAGTAAATGCATTTTATATCTCCATAGCCAAATACATTCCCACTAAATCATTGTTTTAGGGGCTCTGTTGAGTGCCTAATGTAGCGAGAAAAAACAGAAGTGTTCTGGCCTCACTGGTTTCCCCTCTCTGATCTTGTATAGCCCCTCTAATCTGTACCAAACAATCTGACACAGAGATATGCACCATTTTGAACTGCTTTCTAGTTACATTATGTGCATTAGCCTTGTATCCCACACTAGACAGTCAGCAGCTTGGGATCAGGGATCATGCTTTCTGAATCAAAAAAGTACAGAATTATAGAATTAAAGAGCTAGAAAAGATATTAATAATCATAATCCAAACTTCTTGCTTCACACATGAATAAACTGAGGCCCAGACCAAACAAATAGCTTATCTTACTTCTCGTTAACTGCCATCGTACTTATCAAGCGCTTGATTCAGCATTTCTGTATGGCAAGGACTTGCAAAATGATTAGAGAAGGAAATTAGAAAAGGAAATTAAGAAGAAAGGAAATTTCCTGGATCTTGACTTGAAAGACTTCTGGTGGTATGTTCTAAAAAACAATCTAAACTCTACAGTTTCTTGTACCTCTAACACAACATTTTTTAACATGTAGTCTGTGGAACACCAACCCCAAGAGAGCTTGGAAAAGGCCTCATACTGTATACCTGCCTGGAGAACCATATGTATACCATTATAGCAAGGCTCTGAGAAGCTCTGAGGTAAATATACCTGATTTACACCAAGATGCACAAACACCTGGCAACAAAGCCACTTTTTTTTTCACAGAATATCTATCATCTCAGAAACACAGGGAAATATACAAGAAAGACAAAGTCAGACAAACGTGGAGTTTGGTTAAACCAGTGGATAACTGCCCACTCTCTAAGAACAGGTGAACTCTTTAAAGTCAGGCCAGTACACTGAATAGATTTTTACTCCCACAACATACATACAACTGAAACACTGATGTTCAGTTCAAAGAAGGCAATTATCTTCTTCTCAAAATGAGTGCAATGATATCTTTCCAATTAAAGGTAGAATCCACTCTATTGGCACCCTGCTAAAGAGTAAATTGAGTTGATGAAGACAGCTATCAGTAATAACCATGGGTGTCAAATGGTAAAAGTAACAAATTAATGGAATATTTTTTGAGAGAAGAAAAGGTCTATTTAGGAACCACATGTAACTTGCTCTTCAGGCTTGGTCACAGTACTAGTAAGTTGGTGTTTAAAACACTCCCAGAGACTCCCACTGCTGGCCAAGACCAGATAGCAAGGACCAGATTTACCTTCCCAACTAAATCAAAAAGTGGACAAGTATATGAAATAATAGGTTTCAAGGCATAGGACATAGACAACAAAGAACAATGATTCCTGAAACACAGAAAGCAAATGAGGTGAACCATACAATTGATCTAGCTTACTGCCTTGAAAAAGCTCCATGACACAGCACAGAGAGAGGGAATCATGACAGAGCCCAGTAGGCAACCTGAGACAAAGAGAGAGCACTAGGAGTACAGGAAGACCAAGACAGCTAGAATTCATAAGACAGAGTAGCAGAGAGAAGACGTATGAGACATAACTCCAGATAGCTGAAGAAACCACCTGAGAAGATTAAAGGGAGCCATGCCCAGCTGTTCCCACCATCCAGATTGGAAAACCTCATGACTCCTGGGGCACTGAGTAGAATGACTTGCACAGAAGTGACTTGCACTGACAATAGGGAATAATTGTTTAGTTGCCAAGTCATGTCTGACTCTTTTGCGACCCCATGGACTGTAGCCAGAGGGAATAATTAACCCAAGACTAAATGCTGCCCTGCTCCTCAAAATAACCTTAAAAGCAAGACCCCAAAAGAACAAAAGTTTTCAAGTAAGTTAATTGTTCCCATGAACAAGGCTCAAGAATATTAATAATTATACAAAAATATCCAGTGTATAACAATGTAAAATTCAATGTCTTCTATTCAAACAGAAAATTACCAGATATGCAAAGAACCAGAAAAACACAACCAAAAATGAGGACAAAAAGCAAATTAGAATTGACACAGATGTTAGCATTACAGATAGGACATTAAAACAGTTATTACAACTGTGTTTCATGTGTTTAAAATGTGAACTAGAGACATGGCAGCAGCAGCAGAGACATGGTAATACAAAAAGACCCAAATTGAATTTCTATATATGCGTATGACAATGTCCAAAATAAAAAAATCATTTGTGAAAACAATTGGAGTCATTTTTCTAAATTCAAATCTCTACAAAATCAACTGCTTTCTTAATTAAGAAAGCAATTGCTGGCAATTTTCAATTTACCAATGAGTTTACAAATTCCAGAAGTTTTACTTGGTCAGTCCTAGTGTGGAATTAAGAACTTATTGCCCATGAAAACAATGCTCTTATTTATTGATTCATTCAGCAAACTTCTAGAAGATTGCCTATAAATTGAATCCTTTGAGGATTCAGAGTGTGCAGGACATTGTTCCTATATACAAAGAGTATTTTAGTAGAGAAGATACAGATATGCAAAAAAACAAAATAAAATTAAAAATATATATGTTGATATATGTTAAGTACTAAGAATGTCATTTAGATCAGTGTTCCTTAAAATTTGGTCTATGAGCTAGTGAGTACCCCAATTCCCTAGGACTTGCTTAAAATGTAGATCCTTTAGTCTTTCTCCAACTCTCCTGACCCCAGATCTCTGGAAGTTATTTGTATAAACCCCAAAGTTTCAGGGTAATGGCATATGTGATACAAGCAATATACGGTAGAAAAAAAAATTTTTTTTTCATCTCTTTCAGCTGCTATGGCCAGGGAAATGTTTAGAAATTCAGAAATTGATTAAAAGAATTTCATTACATGGAAACTGAAACTCAAAGCATTTTATGCAAGGATTCTGATTTCTGAATAACAGAGTGCATGCATGTGTGCTCAATCATATCTGACTCTTTTTTTTTTTTTAAGATATCATCTATATTTTTTATTTTTATTTTTTTAATTTTATTTTATTTTTAAACTTTACAATATTGTATTGGTTTTGCCAAATATCAAAATGAATCCGCCACAGGTATACATGTGTTCCCCATCCTGAACCCTCCTCCCTCCTCCCTCCCCATACCATCCCTCTGGGTCGTCCCAGTGCACCAGCCCCAAGCATCCAGTATCATGCATCGAACCTGGACTGGCAACTCATTCCATATATGATATTATACGTATTTCAATGCCATTCTCCCAAATCATCCCACCCTCTCCCTCTC
>NW_011494931.1:1539324-1561398 GCF_000754665.1 Bison bison bison
GAGTGGGCTGCAAGGATCTTCCTGACCCAGGGATCAAACCCACATCTCCTGTATTGGCAGGTGGATTCTTTACCACTGAGCTACCTGGGAAACCTGACTGACAGAGTAAGGAACTCTAAAAATCCACTTCGCCCATAAAAAAGCAATGAGAATACTAGCAAAAATTGTCAAAATTATCTTTTTCAGAACTCTAGAAATTAGCCAAAGTTTTTGACAATCCAAGGTGTGTTTATTCAAAACAGTAGCTGAATCTCCATAAAAAACAGGGAGTTTTGTCTAGCCCTATTCCTATTCATCTCTCCCTAGCTCTGCAATGATCTTGAAAACCAGCAGCCTTGCAATCACAATAGTCATGAACACCAGCAACCTAGAAACCATTAGAAAGGGAAGAATGAATTGGGGGCTGTTCAAAAGCCCCATTCCACTATTTGACCTACCTGGCACATCCCCAAAAACCCCCACTTTCAGGGTTCATCTTTATTCCTCCTGATTCAGAGCTCATTCATCAAAAACAGACTTTTCCCCTTGAGTCATTGTTCAAAAATAATCAGCAGCAATTGCTTAATAATAACTCGCTGAGGCAGCAATAACAGCTGGGACAAATGAGATGCTAACCAAAAACTTAAGAGGAAAAGCTGGAGAATGGGATGTCCAGAGGGAACTGTGAAGGGTTGTGGCCTATTTTTGGATATTTAGAAGGTCTTTTGCAGGACTGGGTATAATTCTCACCTCTGGCTGACCATGAAGCTCTGGACAAGCAAAAATAAAGACTAAGATAGTGTTGTAAACTGTCTGCCACAGCATCAAAAACATTTCCTGACACACTCAAACACACACACACATACACACACACACCCCCTTGCTGAGGCTTCAAGATTTATTAGTGCAAAGCATATAAGGAAATCTCTGTCTTATCATTAACTGACCACTAAGCTAACTGAGCAGAAACTGCACTGACCACACACAACAAAGAATACAGACTTTACAGAATTAGTTCAGGAAAGTCACTAAACCAGAAAACAAACAAAGAAACAACAGCAACAAAACCGCAGCAGCAGCAACAACCAAAACAAACAGCAATAACCAATCCAGGATGAGTAGGGAGTGGAATCTGACTTCCAGAATTCCTGTATTACATTATTTTAAATGTTCCAATTTTAACAAAAAATTATGAGACATGCAAAGTAACAGGTGAATAAGGCCCATATAGGATGTGAGGGCAATAAATATCAACTGTTCCTAAATTAGCTGTATATCAAAATCACTAGACAAAGACTTTAACTTAGATAAAGATGTTAAAAGAACTAAAGAAACTTACGTCTACAGAACTAAAGAAGAGTAGAAGAACCATGTCTCACCAAAGAGAGAATATCAATAAAAAGACAGCAATTGTTAAAAAGAACAAAAATTATTGAGTTGAAAAGTACAATAACTGAAATGAAAAATTCAGTAGAACACTTAGCATATTTGAGGATACAGAGGAAAGAATCCACGACCCTGACAATACAACAATTGAAGTTATCCAGTCTGACAACACTACAAAGCTACAGTAATCAAAACATCACATTGGCACAAAAACAAACACAGGGATCAATGGAAGAGACTAGAGAGACCAGAAATAAACCCACACATCTACAGTCTATCAACTTTCAACAAAAGACACAAAAATACATAATGAGAAAAAAAGTCTCTTCAGCAAGTAGTGTTGGGAAAGTTGTACAATCTCATGTAAAGCAGTAAAGTTAAAACACATTCTCTTACCATACACAAAAATTAAATCAAAGTGACTTAAATATTTAAACAAAAGACATGACATCATAAAATTCCTAGAAAAGAACATACGAAAACACTCTCTGACGTAAATCATACCAGTGTTTTTTTAGGTCAGTCTCTCAGGGCAATAGAAATAAAAACAAAAATATATAAATGGGACCTAATCAAACTTACAAGCTTTTGCACAGCAAAAGAAACCATAAACAAAATGAAAAGACAACCTACAGAATGGGAGAAAGTATTTGCAAACTATATAACCAATAAGGGTTTAATTTTCAAAATATACAAACAGCTCATATAACTCAAAACAATAAGCAAGCTATTTGAAAAATGGGCAGAAGACCTAAATAGATATTTCTCCTAATGGAGAAATACAGACAGCCAATAGGCACGTGAAAAATGTTCAACATCGCTAATTATCAGAGAAACGCAAATCAGAACTATAACAAGGTACCACCTCACACAAATCAGAATGACCATCATTTAAAATTCAATAAATAATAAATGCTAAAGAGGGTATGGAGAAAAGGGACCCCTCCTACACAGTTGGTGTGAATGCAAGTTAATGCAGTCACTATGGAAAACAGAATGGAGGTTCCTCAGAAAATTGAAAATAGAATTAACCTATGATCCAGCAATCCCACTCTTACGCATATACCCAGACAAAACTCTAATTCAAAAAGATACATGCATCTCTGTCTTCATAGCAGCACTCTTCACAATAGCCCAGACATGGAAACAACCTAAATGTCTATTGACAAATGAATGGATAAAGAAATATGGAGAGAAAAGGTAAGATAAGAATATTTGACAATTTGTAAAGTTTAAAAATAAAATAAAATTTAAAAAAAAGAATATTTGTAAAAAATAACAGCCAATTGTAAAGGAAAAAATAAACATTAATCACATCCAAGAAACTCAACAAACTTCAAATGGGATAAACTCAAAGATACTCTCACCCACACACATCATAATCAAACTACTGAAAGCCAAAGTATTTTGTACAAGACAGGAGACAGTAAAGGACCTGGATTAGATATGCATAGAGTTCCGGGATAACAGGAGAAAGCACAGTTTAAAAAGTTCATTTGGGATTACGCTACCAAAATAGTACTGGCTTGAAGCGATAAAGGCCTGAACCAAAATAGCAGCATTGAAAAATGGAAAGGAAGGAATAAAATAGAACATTATAAAAGCCAAATCAGTAAACCTAGACACTGATGTCGTTGGCAGTGTGTATGGAGAGCACTCAGAAATGACCCAAGCTTTCAAGTCTCAGTGGCTGCAAGATAGCAAAGGTAAAAAAATCAGGAATAGTTGGTTAGAAAAAGAAAGATAAAAATATGAAGAGTGTGATTTAGGATATGTGGAATCTGAAGCCCTGAACAGACACAGAAACCACTAGTAAGGGGTTGAAAATGTGGAACTGAGAGAGACGGGAAAGGCTGCAGTCCTGGTTTGTTCCTACTGCCCTGACATCACATCCAGTTAAGCATCTGTGCCAGGCAACAGCGTCCCAATTTGGGCAACAAATTATATGACCACACTATCTCTGAGGGAGAGAGTAAAAAGATGAGCTTAAAAGCTCACAGCACAGAACACTGGGAAATGCCCACAGATAGGCGAGAAGAGAAGGAATAAAAATGAGCCATGGAAACATGAAAACAGAATCAGAGAAATAGGAAAGTATCTTCAGAGAAGAGAACAAGGTGTATGACTGGGGGAAGATGGTCGGCTTTGATGTGATTTTCAGAAACCCCAGGAGGGCAGATTCCATCAAGTGGATTATGAAACATCCAAATTTTTTTTAATTTTGTCATTCAAGAAAGTAACAAGTTAGAGGATGGTTTGTTTTTTAATGCTAAGTATATTTGCTGGCTGAGGGGAAGGAACTAGCAGAGATGAAGTGATAGAAGTAAATGCCAAGATAATGAAACTGGAGCCTATTATACAGAGTGAAGTAAGCCAGAAGGAAAAACACCAATACAGTATACTAACGCATATATATGGAATTTAGAAAGATGGTAACGATAACCCTGTATACGAGACAGCAAAAGAGACACTGATGTATAGAACAGGCTTATGGACTCTGTGGGAGAGGGAGAGGGTGGGAAGATTTGGGAGAATGGCATTGAAACATGTGAAATGTCATGTATGAAACGAGATGCCAGTCCAGGTTCAATGCACGATGCTGGATGTTTGGGGCTGGTGCACTGGGACGACCCAGAGGGATGGTATGGGGAGGGAGGAGGGAGGAGGGTTCAGGATGGGGAACACATGAGAAATAAAGGAATAAAAAATTAAAAAAAAAAAAAGATAATGAAAAGAGTGAGGTCTCAAAGGAGGTGAGCACAGCAGGAAAGGAGATGGCAAAGACAGGAATTAAAACATCATGTGAAAGTGAAAGTCACTCAGTCATGTCCGACTCTTTGGGACCCCAGGGACCCATGGAATTCTCTAGGCCAGAATACTGGGGTGGGTAGACTTTCCCTTCTCCAGGGGATCTTCCCAACCCAGGGATTGAACCCAGGTCTCCCACATTTCAGGTGGATTATTTACCAGCTGAGCCACAAGGGAAACCCAAGAATACTGGATTGGGCAGCCTATCCCTTCTCCATCTTCCCGACCTAGGAATCAAACCAATGTTTTCTACATTGCAGGCAGATTCTTTACCAACTGAGCTATCAGAGAAGCCCAAAACATGTAAGTGGAGCTTTTCTTAAAAATAAATGAAGGCAGAAAATGTTTGAAGCAATGAGAGGTTGTGGTAACAGAAGAAAGGAACAGAAAATGAAGGCATTATCATTCCTTGCAGTCAGGAATGGCCCTTATTTATTGAATGTAAATGCACCTGACCACTTGGATTCAAATTCAGCTCTGTCAATTCTGTTATTTCAAACAAGTTGTCTGACACTCTGTGCTTCCATTCCCTTATCTAGAATAAGAATAATCATATCATTGTTGTAAGGTTGAGTGTACACAAGCAAAAGTGATTAGTAACACTGAGTGTTTAGTAAGCACTCAATTGTTATTTGCCTAGTATTATCTGAAGCTCCCTAAATATCCCACAAATAAATGAAATCAGAGTCAACATAATCTGCTGGAAGCTAGGATTTGGGAATGGTGTTGAAAAATAAAGATCAAGAAGATGAGAATGCTAGAATTCTACAGAAGGCAAAATTAAAATAACTAACATATCAAGATCCTGGTTAAGGGAGAGACTCCTAAAACCAAAGAAAGTTGATGGTGACTGGTATGTGATAAGGATGAAAGGAAGTCTGAGTAGGTGTCAGGGAATGTGAGGGGAAGAACCCAGCAAGCTAAATGATGAACTCTCCAATATTCCCACATAATGAAATGCCCTAGTTATCCCCACAAGGTCTGGGAGATCATATTAAGACAACATATTACAAAAAAGCACTTGCCAATTATGCACACACATGGAAACCAGAGGAATATGCCAAAAACTTCTTTGCTTTCTCATAAAGTCATCTTTCAGTTAATTTAGTCCACCTCAGATAAACCACCTGAAGTTTCACATTCTCCTTCTGGATTTCTTCCCTCTTCCATCTCTCCCTGCTTCACCTCAACTCACTGGTCCTTTTCTATCCCCTTCCTCTACTTCCAAGTCCCAGCTCCACCTGAGAGAGGCAATATTCCTGTGTAAAGAGACTCCAGGACCTTCAAATCTTTCTCAATTAACATTGACAATATCTTGTCTGACTTGAAAAAACTTGTCTGACTCTTTTTGACCCCATGGACTAAAGCCCACCAGGTTCCTCTGTCCATGGGATTCTCCAGGAAAGAATCCTGGAGTGGGTTGCCATTTCCTCTTCCAGGGGATCTTCTCGACCCCGGGGTGGAACTCATGTCTCCTGCACTCCTGCATTGGCAGGTGGATTCTTTACCACTGAGCCACCTGGGAAGCCCAGAGCAAACTTACTACTATATTAACAAAATCTCTATCTCTTTATTTCAATTTAGAAAACACATCTCTAAGATGAGAAAAGAAACAGAAGGTGGCAGGGGCAAATAAAATCCTGTCCTATAAGGTAATCATTTTAAATACAGAGTTTGTCCCAGCCTCCAGAACAGTGTCTAAACATGATCATCCCCTAATGAATTTTGGATGGATGAATAAATGAAAAAATACAAACTTCAAAGTAAAACATGACTGCCTTGAACAGTAATGACTGTTGACATCTATGATAGTCTTTCCTGAACTTTTTGTTTGCTAACTCACTGTTAGACCTGATTGCACTGAGTCCCAATGTTTCTCGCTTCCCTGTATCCATACCCTTGGCTGGTTGTCTTCTCACTTTGATTCTGGGCATGGCCATTTGATTTGCTTTGGAGAATGAGAGAAAGCAGTCAATTGGACTGAGCAGAAGCTTAAAAAGATGCTTGTATATTAACTATCATGAACATGAGAACAAGCCTGAGCTAACCTAGTGGAGGAATGTAACAAACACAGGAAGGACAGATGACGTGTCCCTATCACATTCATCCTAGGCCCACAAGCCACTGGCCTACCCACCAGCTCATCACATCATTGAGATCAGTGGAACCACCAAATTCTTGAAATATAATAGTTTTTGTTTGAAACCACAAGGTTTGAAGTCATTAAGCAACAATGGCTAAATTGTTCCAAATCCCCCCGACTCCCAACTGCATTAGACTGGCAGCCCCACTGCACCACTCTGAAGGGTGAGGGGACCATTCACACCATCATCTATGTTGTGCAATGCAGGGCCTTTCAGGCTGCACACAGCAGCACCGCTGGGGGAGCACCAGAGTAAATCAAACCCTCTCTCTCCTGCTTGCCCTTCACCTTTAATGACAAAGGAAGAAAGTGAAAAGAAAGTTAAAGGCAGCTTGAGCTACCAAAACTAACTGCATATTGCAAAAGGAACCATTTCACTTGACTGAACAGTTCAAACAAATTTCAGCTCCTGAGCATTTTAAAGACAGAGAGAAAACAATATAAATAATGTATGTGTGTGTGTGTATATGTGTGTGTACATACATATACATACATATATATCTATATGGCTGTTAATGAATCATTTGCAAGGGACATTTTGAATCTAAAATGGTGTGAAATTCTACACTCCTTCTTTCTGGCTTTCCAGGCACAAGTCCCATCAATCTCTAAACCCTGACACCAGGCAGTTCATTGTTTTTCAAATTTATGACATTTTTCAGTCCACTGTTTTTAAACTGTCACCCTCAGTGGGTAGCTGGCACAACTCATTGCTACTCTCAGCTCCCACTGAGCTCATCGCCCTAGGAGTGATGTGCTAGCAAAATTTCCAGTTGACTGATCTCCAGGATGGTAAACACTCTCTGTGTGCTTCCTCTGATGACATCATTAGTTTTGTCCTCCAACCTTATCCAGAACAGAAATGATTAAGATTGTGATTGTCCATCCCAAACATAGATAATGAAAATGAAGGTAATTGAAAATAGAACCAGTCATTCTACTCAATCTCTTGGTGGGATGGAAGACTAACTCTCTCCCAGACATCCCAATAGTTTTATGTCATTGTTGCAAAAACGTCACTAATATTGCAGGGTCTATCTGGTCTATTGAGAGACTATTCTGTATCTGGTTCTTCACTGAAATAGGCTTATTTTGATCTGCTGAATTTTCTCATTTATTTTATGAAATGCATAACTTATGCACTCAATTCTCATCTCAGGAAACAGTCTGATTTCTCCCAGAGTTTTCAAACTAAGTACATGGAATTCAGTGAATGTGGAAGTCAGTTTCTCCCCTTTGTCCCTGGTTGGACATTAGGGTGGAGTAGGTGCCTGAATGGGCTTCCCAGGTGACTCAGTTGTAAGGAATCCGCCCGCCAGGAAGGAGATGTGGGTTCGATCCCTGGGTTGGGAAGATCCCCTGGAGAATGGAAATGGCAACCCACCCCAGTACTCTTGCCTGGGAAATCCCATAGATAGAGGAACCTGGCGGGCTACAGTCCATGGGGTCGCAAAGAGTAGACACGACTGAGCGACAGTTAGGTAGTTAGAATAGAAAAAAGGAGTTCAAAATGGCGGTAGCTAAAAGACAAAGAAAGGAAAAGCCTGTGAAAATAGAACAAAGGAAGGTTCAAGGACCAGAGTGAGGACCTCAGGTAAAACAAACATCCCTCCTGGCTAGCCCAATTTACATAAGGCAGTCCCAGAGGGGAGGAGAAAAAACATATAAAAAGAGGAGCCAAAATTGAGCTGGGGGACCTCTCTTCTCTTTGGTCTTTTGGGTCAGCATGCCCTCATGCCTTGAGGATGTATTTTCCTTTACTTTCTAAAGAAAACTGACCTGTAACACGGAGCTGTAACACTGGTCCATTTGAGAGCTGTAACGCTGGTCCATCAGTCGCTTCAGATTTTTGTTGCAACAAGACAGAACCAAGGATATTACACACTCCCCCAACACGACTGAAAAACAATAACATGTGCCTGAGTGGAGGAATCAGAAAACCAGGATCAGCTGCTTCTGCCCCAAGCAGGGGTGCAGCCTGCACACGTCACTGTCATGTCTGATCCTCAGATGCCTTAGCGACAAAACAAGGGTTTGGATGATTTCCAAGGCACTGAAAGCTTATATATTGGAGTGAGCAAAAAGTTTATTTGAGTTTTCTCAACAGATCTTGCAGAGAACCCAAATGAACTTTTTGGCCAGATCAATATTATCCACAGATTTTTGTGATATTTCCATTCACTTTGCTAGAGAGCATACACTTATTTCAACCTTTATCGCATTTCCAATCGATATACCTCTTTTTTTAATTGTTTGCCTGGATAAAATTTTCATAAGTGTATTTTTAGTTCCCCCTTCAATCTTGGGCTTGAAAGGATCTGAAAAGTAATTGTGCAACTCACTCATTTAACAAACATTTAGTGAGCACTTATTGTGTGCCAGTCCCTAGGCTAGGGGCTTGGGAAAATAAAATGTAAATGATTATAATACTGATGTTCTTAATTATTTCTCTTCAAAAACACTGAATGAGAGACTTGATCTCAGCCTCAACCCAAAGTATACATCTAGTCTAAGAAAATGTTTAATTCAAAAGATCACTATGTTATACCAGACCCAAGAAGACACTAAAACCCTTTGCTAATATGGCATTGGCAACCCATACCCTCCAGCACATTTTAAAGAGATAGTGTTAAAGTGATTTGAGTTCTGAAAGTGTGTTATTGCTCAGTTATGTCCGACTCTCTGCAACCCTATGGACTGTAGCCTGCCAGGCTCCTCTGTCCATGGGATTCTTCAGGCAAGCATACTGCCATTTCCTTGACTTGTCTAGCCAGTGCCTGGTACAGTGGGAAAGAACTATTGTAAGTTTTATCTTCCTACCCCTCCTTCCTTTGTTTCCATCTCTTTTTCCCTAAAATTAGCCTGTCTTCTCTCTCACTCTTCCTACTCTAGCTGTACTCAAAGGGTACGTCACTGAAGCAGCAAGATCAGCAAGCATCTTCTTCATCCCCACTTTCAACACTAGTGAACTGACAACTGCTTACTTTGCTTCTAACCTGACTGCATTCCCAACCTTTTATCCAGTACATGCTTACACCAACATAAACTGGAAACCAAGTAGGTGAAAGGAAACCTGGTATTATCCATAGTTTGCTATGTTATTAAGAAAGCTGCACTTTTGGACTCTGTGGGAGAGGGCAAGGGTGGGATGATTTGGGAGAATAACATTGAAACATGTTTAATATATGTGAAATGAATCGCCAGTCCAGGTTCGATGCATGATACAGGATGCTCGGGGCTGGTGCACTGGGATGACCCAGAGGGATGGTATGGGGAGGGAGGTGGGAGGGGGGTTCAGGATGGGGAACATGTGTACACCCGTGGCAGGTTCATGTTGATATATGGCAAAACCAACACAATATTGTAAAGTAATTAGCCTCCAATTAAAATAAATAAATTTCTAATAAAAAAAAAAGAAAGCTGCAGAGTCTGATATTAACCAGGAAGTCAAATAATTCACGTTTGCAGGAAAATTCTGCATCTGCTGTTCTCCACTCCCTAACAAGGCTCAGTAAGATTGAATCTTTTCTGTGACTACATATTTACATAACAGATTTTTCTCTGCTTTTCTGTTGCTCTAACTGATTTAGAATGTAACTCTAATCTCCAGTGCCCCTCCTGCCAGGAACTAAGTCTATTAGAATTCAAGAATAATGAAGACTCATTAGTAGTGGTGTATAAGTCATTACAAAAGATAATTTACCACACAAAGAAAATAAATAATTAAAAAGGTTTTCAAACACAGTATTTGGTCACTTTTTTAATGAAATATATCCTAAGAACTAATCACATGGACCACAGCCTTGTCTAACTCAATGAAACTATGAGCCATGCCGTGTAGGGCCACCCAAGATGTATGGGTCTTGTTGGAGAGTTCTGACAAAATGCGGTCCACTGGAAAAGGGAATGGCAAACCACTTCAGTATTCTTGCCTTGAGGACCCCATGAACAGTATGAAAAGGCAAAAAGATAGGACACTGAAAGATGAACTCCTCAGGTCAGTAGGTGCCCAATATGTGACTGGAGATCAGTGGAGAAATAACTCCAGAAAGAATAAAGAGATGGATCCAAAGTTAGAACAACAATCAGTTGTGGATGTGACTGGTGATAGAAGCAAGCTCTGATGCTGTAAAGAACAATATTGCACAGGATCCTGGAATGTTAGGTCCATGAATCAAGGCAAACTGGAAGTGATCAAACAGGAGATGGCAAGAGTGAACATCGACATTTTAGGAATCAGCAAACTAAAATGGGCTGGAATGGGTGAATTTAACTCAGATGACAATTATATCTATTATTGTGGACAAAAATTGGTTAGAAAAAATGGAGTAGCCATCATAGTACACAAAAGAGTCTGAAATGTAGTACTTGGATGCAATCTTAAAAAGGACAAAATTATCTCTGTTCATTTCCAAGGTAAACCATTCAATACCACAGTAATCCAAGACTATGCCCAAACCAGTAATAATGAAGAAGCTGAAGTTGAATGGTTCTATGAAGACCTACAAGACCTTCTGGAATTAACACCCCCAAAAAGATGTCCTTTTCATTATAGGAACTGGAATGCAAAAGTAGGAAGTCAAGAAATACCTGGAGTAATAGGCAATTTGGCCTTGGAGTACAGAATGAAGCAGGGCAAAGGCTAATAAAGTTTTGCCAAGAGAATGCACCTGTCATAGCAAACACCTTATTCCAACAACACAAGAGAAGACTCTACACATGGACATCACCAGATGGTCAACACCAAAATCAGGTTGATTATATTTTTTGCAGCCAAAGATGGAGAAGCTCTATACAGTTAGCAAAAACAAGACCAGGAGCTGACTGTGGCTCAGATCATGAACTCCTTATTGCCAAATTCAGACTTAAATTGAAGAAAGTAGGGAAAACCACTAGACCATTCAGGTATGACCTAAATCAAATCCCTTATGATTATACAGTGGAAGTGAGAAGTAAATTTAAGGGACTAGATCTGACAGAGTGCCTGAAGAACTATGGATGGAGGTTCATCACATTGTACAGGAAACAGGAATCGAGACCATCCCCAAGAAAAAGAAATGCAAAAAGGCAAAATGGTTGTCTGGGGAGGCCTTATAAATAGCTGAGAAAAGAAGAGAAGCAAAAAGCAAAGGAGAAAAGGAAAGATATACCCATCTGAATGCAGAGTTCCAAAGAACAGCAAGGAGAAATTAGAAAGCCTTCCTCAGTGATCAATGCAAAGAAAGAGGAAAACAACAGAAAGGGAAAGACTAGAGATCTCTTCAAGAAAATTAGAGATACCAAAGGAACATTTCATGCAGACGGGCTCAATAAAGGACAGAAATGGTATGGAACTAACAGTAGCAGAAGATATTAAGAAGAGATGGCAAGAATACACAGAAGAACTATACAAACAAGAGTTTTATGACCCAGATAATCACGATGGTGTGATCATTGACCTAGAGCCAGACATCCTGGAATGTGAAGTCAAGTGGGCCTTGAAGCATCACTACAAACAAAGCTAGTGGAGGTGATGGAACTCCAGTTGAGCTATTTCAAATCCTAAAAGATGATGCTGCGAAAGTGCTGCACTCAATATGTCAGCAAATTTGGAAAACTCAGCAGTGGTCATAGGACTGGAAAAGTCAGTTTTCATTCCAATCCCTAAGAAAGGCAATGCCAAAGTACTGCACAATTGCACTCATCTCACATGCTAGTAGGGTAATGCTCAAAGTTCTCCAAGCCAGGCTTCAGCAGTATGTGAACCATGAGCTTCCAGATGTTCAAGCTGGATTTAGAAAAGACAGAGGAACCAGAGATCAAATTGCCAACATCCATTGGATCATGGAAAAAGCAAGAGAGTTCCAGAAAAACATCTATTTCTTCTTTATTGACTATGCCAAAGCCTTTGACTGTGTGGGTCACAACAAACTGTGGAAAATTCTGAAAGAGATGGGACTACCAGACCCCCTTTCATGCCTCCTGAGAAATCTGTATGCAGATCAAGAAGCAACTGTTAAACTGGACATGGAACAACAGACTGGTTCCAAATAGGAAAAGGAGTATGTCAAGGTTGTATATTGTCACGCTACTTATTTAACTTATATGCAGAGTACATCATGAGAAACGCTGGGCTGGATGAAACACAAGCTGGAATCAAGATTGCTGGGAGAAATATCAATAACCTCAGATATGCAGATTACACCACCCTTAGGGCAGAAAGTAGAAGAACTAAACAGCCTCTTGATGAAAGTTAAAGAGGAGAGTGAAAAGCTGGCCTAAGGCTCAACATTCAGAAAACTAAGACCATGGCATTCAGCCTCACCATTTCATGGCAAATAGATGGGGAAACAATGGAAACAGTGACAGACTTTATTTTGGGGGGCTCCAAAATCACTACCAATGATGACTGCAGCCATGAAATTAAAAGACACTTGCTACTTGGAAGAAAAGCTATGATCAACCTAGACAGCATATTAAAAAGCAGAGACATTACCTTGCTGACAAGGTCCATTAGTCACAGCTACAGTTTTTCCACTAGTTATGTATGGATGTGAGATTTGGACCAAAAAGAAGGCGATTGCCAAAGAATTGATGCTTTTGAACTGTGGTGTTGGAGAAAACTCTTGAGAGTCCCTTGGACCTAAAAGAGATCTAACCAGTCAGTTCTAAAGGAAATCAATCCTGAATATTCATTGGAAGGACTGATGCTGAAACTGAAGCTCCGATACTTTGGCCACCTGATGCATCAGAAAAGACCCTGATGCTGGGAAAGATTGAAGGCAGGAGGAGAAGGGGATGACAGAGAATGAGATGGTTGGATGGCATCACTGACTCAATGGACATGACTTTGAGCAAGTTCCAGGAAATGGTGAAGGACAGAGAAGCCTGGCGTGCTACAAATTCATGGGGTCACAAAGAGTCGGACACAACTAAGCAACTGAACAAAAAAACAAGCACATGAAATATATGTTTGGAAATGAGAAAGGTAAAGGGAAGGAAATGAAGTTGGAGAATTAAGCAGGAGTTCATATACTGAATACTTTCTCTCAAAGTGAATGTGAAACCATGGGAGGATTTCAAGTGTGATCCTATTTGCATTTAAGAAAGGAAACATTGACTATTTTATGAAGAGTAGACTGGAAAGAGCAAGAGAGTTTAGGGCAACAAGTTAAGAGGTTGGTGCCTATCCCAGCCACTAGGCTCTCTCCACAACACCAGTATCAAAACATTTTGAGGCTCCTTCACAGCCTTTATCCCTCTGCTTTAAAGCATTTACGTACGTGCTTTCTCTCTCCTTCAGGAACAATCTTCTTAAGGTGGGAACTAAGTCACATAGCCTCATAATAGCCAGCAATTAACACTTAGGATATACTAGCGCCCTAGGTACAATGCAGGAGACTCCGGTTGGATTCCTGGGTAAGGAAGATCCACTGGAGAAAGGATAGGCTCCAGTATTCTTGGGCTTCCCTTGTGACTCAGCTGCTGAAGAATCCACCTGCAATACAGGAGACCTGGGTTCAGTCCCTGGATTTGGAAGATCCCCTGGAGAAAGGAAAGGCTACCCACTCTAGTATTCTGGCCTAGAGAATTCCATGGACTGTATTGTCCATGGGGTCACAAAGAGTCAGACATGACTGGATGACTTTCACTTTCACTTCTAGGTACAAAATGTTTAACTCCACAGTAACCACAGGAGATAGCTATTATTCCCCATTTACCAATGAAGAAATTCTCATTCAGAAATATTTGCCCAAATAGGCTGGTAAATGGTGGCGCTTGGATTCCCACTCAAGTCTGCCTTGCTCCAGGTCTCTCTTCACTCCTGCAGTGATCGATAAACACACACACCGTTGAGCTGCAAGATGTCTGATTCCAATCTTATCAAACTACAGATTTTCTTTTGATGTGTGCTTTCCGACAAATGGGTGGGAAAATGTTAACCATATTTCAGGCTTTTTTTTTTTTCCCAGAGTATGCTGTACCAGGGGGCTTTTTATTCTCACAGTAAATGTAAAGGTGCAATTTGGGGTTTTTCAAAACAGTATCGTAAGTACTGAACAGACTTACCAGCCAAGTCGGATGAAAAGGAAAAGGATGCTGGAACCAAAGAGGAAAGCCAAGGCCAGCCAAGAGCATCCGCGGCAGGCTCTGTGCAGTACCAGGAAACATTAAAGGCTGCCATCACTCCCCTCTTAATCCATAATGTGACTGAGCTGCAATCCCAGTGGTTTTGAGAAAAAAGAATCAGCAGAATTTTGCAACTTTAATAGAATGTATAAGCAACTAAAAGTTTCAGGGATGCCTTCTCTTCATTACCTCAGCAGTCATACTCTGACCTTGTGGCCGCTCTTTGTGAAAAACCCTTTTATGTTTTCTCACTTAAGTAGAATTAACATTTTTCCCTCTGTGGCATGAAATCATGGTAGACGAAAGCTTTCATAGATAGCAAGTAGTTTTTCAATGTCACATTCCTATCACAGTGTTATGGAACAAAACTAATTGTCATCAGGAATTGAAGGCAATTCTATTCACAGCAAGATAAATTGGATTTCTAAACTGTGATTTCCATTGTGTTACCTCTGTGTATCATGAAAGTTATCCTGATGTGCACAGCAGTCAGGCTACTTATTTATACAGTGACGTCCAGCTTTATGCTGAATCTGTCATCTTTTGCTTCCCAAGGGAGGACAGAAGCACAACAGAAGCATAATTGTAGACCACCATTCAATGGAAGGGGTTAATCAGGATACATTGCTTTAAATATCAGTGTGAACATTCAAAGACTACAAGAAAATAGTCCATTTCCTTAGAAGAGTAGGCATTCTTGTGAATTGTCCATTTCATCACTGTGGAGTTTTATGTGCATGTGAGGTTTTCTCTCTCTCTCTACTTTTTTAATAATACTTTTTTAGATATATGCATACAGTATAACTGGGCTTCCCAGGTGGCTCAGTGGTAAAGAATCTGCCTGCCAATGCAGGAGGCACAAGAGACAAGGGTTCGATCCCTGGGTTGGGAAGATCCCCTGGAGGAGGAAATGGCAACCCACCCCAGTATTCCTGCCTGGGAAATCCCATGAACCGAGAAGCCTGGAGGGCTACAGGCTGTCACAAAGAGTCAGACGTGACTGAGCCACTGAGAACAACATACAGTATAACTATTTCAAAATGTAAACCACCACCAATAAAAATATCCCATCTTGCAATCTGTAAATTGGGACTCCACTACTCTTAACTTTAATATATTGAGCAATGTCTTAGGTTGCACTTTCAAAATCTTTTAGAAAAAAATAAGATTTTCTAAGTTAATTAATAGATTAAAAATACTATGGAGAACGAGATGGACAGTGCAAATGTTCATGCTGTTGTCATTAAAAGGCAAACTAGGACTTGCGTGGTGTCCAGGGGCTAAGACTCTGAGCTCCCAACATTGGGAACCCAGATCTGATCCCTAGTCAGGAAACTAGATCCCACACGCCACAACTAAGAGAATGAGTGCCGCAACAAAGATCAAAGATGCTGCATGTCGCAACTAAGACCCAGTGCAGCCAATTTTTTTTTTAATTGTTTTTTAAAGGCCTCTCACAAAAACAAAAAGAAAAAAAAAAAGTCAAACTGGGGATAGTAAAGCCTAGAACCATGGACTTCAGAGTCAATCCTCTGGGTTTGAATCTTGTCTCACCACTGTTGTGATCTGGACAAATTACTGAACCTTACTGTGCCTCCATTTTCTTATCTGCAAAATGTAGATTATAATAATACACACTTCATAGTAGATTGTCATGAAGATTAGAGCTAACAACATACTTAGAAAAATTCCTGGCACACACTAAACACTCGGTGGTACAACTTATTATTGCTACTACTATTATTATCTGAAGGCAGCCTGTTTTTTACACAAACAAGTGATAAACTACTCATAGTTCTATCTCAATCATTCCAGCAGGTTAACTTAAAATCTCTTGCAAGCAGTATCATGTTGCCTCATTCACATTTCTAAGCATCTTTGAAAATAAGAACACTGCAGTCCTAAAAAAAGAAAAACAAACTTTTTATAGTTTACTTTTCCCCACTTATTTTTTATTGATGGTAATTTTCTATGTTGAAAGCAAATCCAAGTTATCCAGCCCATTGCTGTTGTTCAGTCACTAAGTCATGTCTGACTCTCTGCGACCCCACAGACTGCAGCATGCCAGGCTTCCCTGTTCTTCACTATCTCCCAGAGTTTGCTCAAACTCATGTCTATTGAGTAAGTGATGCCATCCAACCATTTCATCCTGTTACCCCCTTCTCCTCCTGCCCTCAATCTTTCCCAGCATCAGGGTCTCTTCCAGTGAGTCGGCTCCTCACTTCAGGTGGCCAGCGTATTGGAGCTTCAGCACTGGAGCCAAAAAAATAAAATCTGCCACTGTTTCCACTTTTTTCCCTTCTGCTCGCCATGAAATGATGGGACTGGATGTCATGATCTTCATTTTTTGAATGTTGAGTTTTAAGCCAGCTTTTTCACTCTCCTCTTTCACCCTCATCAAGAGACTCTTTAGTTCCTCTTTGCTTTCTGCCATTAGAGTGGTATCATCTGCATATGTGAGGTTGTTGATATTTCTCCTGGCAATCTTGATTCTAGTTTGTGAGTCATCCAACCTGGCATTTCACATGATATACTCTGCATATAAGTTAAATAAGCAAGGTGACAATATACAGCCTTGATGTACTCCTTTCCCAATTTGGAACTAGTCCATTGTTCCATGTCTGGTTCTGACTATTGCACTTGACCTGCATACAGATTTCTCAGGAGGCAGGTAAGGTGGTAGTCCCATCTCTTTAAGAATTTTCAAAAAAAAAGAAAAGAAATTTCCACAGTTTGTTGCGATCCACAGAGTCAAAGGCTTTAGCATAGTCAATGAACCAGAAATAGATGATTTTATGGAATTTCCTTGCTTTTTCTATGATCCAGAGGATGTTGGCAATTTGGCCTCTGGTTCCTCTGCCTTTTCTAAATCCAACTTGTACATCTACAAGTTCTCGGTTCACATACTGCTGAAGCCTAGCTTGAAGAATTCTGAGCACTGCCTTGCTAGCATGTTAAATGAGTGCAATTATATAGTTTAAATATTTTTTGGCATTGCCTTTCTTTGGGATTAGAATGAAAACTGACCCTTTCCAGTCTTGTGGCCATTGCTGAGTTTTCCAAATTTGCTGGCATATTGAGTGCAGCACTTTAACACCATCATCTTTTAGGATTTTAAATAACTCAGATGGAATACCACCACCTCCACTAGCTTTGTTTGGTGTCCAATCAATACCTGGGCGTTGTTCCTTGGTTTCCTGTCAAATCCTTATAGGATCTTGGAAAATATCACCACCTGCAACAGTCCCCACTGTTAGACACAAGATAAAATTCCTTTGTTTTTGGCATGGGTCATTTATGGATACTGGAAATTATACAATCATACATCTTATTTGCTAAATACTAAAAGGAAAGGAAACATTATACCTTACAGTGTCTCAGAAAGAGGTAAAATAAAGAGAATGCGAACAAGTAACATTTTCCTAGTTCATTTGGATTAAAGAGAATTCCTAGTTACACATGATGAGGTTTTCACAAGCAGCAAGTTAGAGAACCTATATTTTTGTGTCAATACAAAACTGCCAAATGATTTTTCCCAAAATTTAAATTTTTCTGTCTAACAAAACTGATTTTCTTGAGTCCAAGGAGGGTATGTTATTCATCCAGCAGTATCTAGCAAATATAGATTGTACAATACTTATTGACCTAAGTAAATCTGAATGGCACAGCACTGGGCTCAAGGGAGACACTCAAATATTTTTCAAATGAAATGAATGAATCAGACAAAGACTAACGGAAACTGGTTCTGGGTGATCTGTCTTGCTGGTTGTAATAGAGATTAAGAGAGAAATATAGGAGGGCGGAATGGATACCATCCCAAAGCTACACACACACATACATATCTAATACAGAAAGTCCCCTCCATACTAATGCATTCCATTCTGATACCACGTTCCATTTGTTCAGTTGACTAACAAGTCCAACAAAGGAAGCCTAGGTACCCAACTGACACAACTGGGTACATAGTACTGTACTGTAATAGGTTCATAATACTTTTCACACAAATAATACATTTAAAAAAAACACAAAAAAATAAAATAGGCTTAATCTTTCAGTACAATACCTTGAAAAGCATAATAATATGGTACAACAGTAGTACAGGTTGGCATCAAGTGAACAGACAAGAAGAGTTACTGACTAGAGGAGGGAGAGGAGGTGGGAGATGGTAGAGCCAAAGGATCATCAGCAGTAGGAGATGGAAGGCAAGCTTCAACTTCACTCATGCCTGACATTGATGGCATAGGTTCTGGTTCCATGCTGAAACCAGATGCACATTTCCCACCTTTGAAAGTTTGCAGCTTGAAGGTTCCTAGGTAGCAGAGTTTTTATATATGCATTCATATACACAACCTGAAGCAATATCAGTAATTTACATTGAGAATTAATAGGAGCCAGGACTTCTCTGCTGGTCTAATGGCTAAAGACTCCAAGCTCCCAATGCCAAGGGACTGAGTTCAATCCCTGGTCTGGAAACTAGATCCTGCTTTCTGCAACTAAAAGATCCCACATGCAGCAATGAAGATGGAAGATCTTGCAAGTCACAACTGTTGTATAAATAATGACAATATTAAACAAATTGCTTGGATATAGTCCACCATTTACAATAGGCTTGATCTGTTCTTGAGGGAGAAAATTTCCCCAATTTGTATCGTTTTGGCTTTTAAATCTGAAAAAAAAGGAAAGAAACTTTCTGAAATGTCTACTGAGATAGATCTAAGCTGCTGCATCCCTGTTCATCACATTCAGGCCTAGGGTAACCACGTGTCATCATCATTCCCCAGCACTGGACCTGAGAACTGAGTTCAGTCCTCCCACATGACATCATTATTCCTAAGATCTTTCAAGACACTTGGAAGCCCTTCAAACTCTCTTATTCTTCTCAGTCCCTGTCCGGTCCAACCAGGAAGGCAGACAGTTGCCAGAACGGTTAGGTCAAGGATTGAAACAAGTGGAGAATATCTCTTTCTACAATGATGAGTATATTCATCCTATGCAAAAAGATAAGTAGATAGAGGTAAATCTATATTATAATCAAGGGTACTGCTCTTCATAGTGGAAATAAGCAAGACATTTCCTCCAGATTTTATTTCATATGCCATCATTTCTCAACACTGATTTCTGTTCATAAACAAGTTTCACTGGGAAATTTCCATTTAAGACAGTATATTTAAAGTAGCCCAAAGAGAAACCATTTACACATTTTGCTGTAGTTCCAAGTAAGGTCAATTTCACTGAGGCATATGGCAAAATTTTAAAAATACTTAAAAGTCATTGAAAAAAGTTCATTATCAGAGGAGATCATATGCATGTTCACAGAGGAGATGCAGATGTTACACTGAGATTTGTCAAGTTGTCAAGGAAAACAACTCAGGGCCAGGGCCAGAAGGAAGGAATTCTTGTCTCCTAAGGCTAACCTAAGTAAAGAGAAGCACCCCAGCTTGCCTCTGTCAAGAATGCTGTTCCATAGCAATTAAAAACTCTGGATGGAATATTGAAAACATCTTTTTTTTTTAATGCAAGTATGGGCTTGTCAAGAAAACAAAGAGTCCTCAAAACCCAAAAATCAAGAGAAACGGGAAACACAGAGAAGCAGAGCCCCAAAACTGACATTTACTCTGACGGCATTTGCCAAACCCCAGAGTCCTTAAACTTCATTTTCTGACCTTAAAGATCATAAGGGTCAGTCTAAAGTGGGAGGCTCTATAAGAGATTTCCCCCTGAATCACAAAAGGCCACACTCACAATATCAGAGTGAAGTAGAAATCAGCCAGCCCCAGTTCAAGGAGGCAGCAAATAAAATTGCCTGCCTGCCCTAAATGCTGTCACTAGTTTGGGGGTAGGTGTGGAGGGCGTGAATCTCCCTTGAGAATTCTTAACACAAGCTGATTCTTTCTAAAGCTTGTAGCCCAAACAAATAATACCTTGGAGTGAGAAAACTTAAACAGATACTTCAGAATAAAGTGATCTCACATTGGTAATGCCCCGGACATCTAGCAGAAACGAATGAAAACCCTAAAGGAACCCACCTTCAATGTAGGCATGAAAAATTCTCATGGATAAAAATAGGAAGTCAGAGTCACAAATCCCAAACCAGGGAAGCATTTAACTCACTGTGAAAGGCAGCAGAAACAGCAGACGACATAAACTAACTTGTAAACTTCAAATATAGGAAGAAACCTACAAGTATGTTTACTTTTGTTTAAAAATTTAAAAGGGAGGGTTGAAACTATGACTAAGAAGAAAAAGACTTCAGTACTCACAGGAAGAAGCGGAATCTCTGGAGCTATGGCAGGAAAAGAGGGACAGGAAGGGGCAGGGCCACCTTGCCTGCAGTCAGCCATCCCCCAGACCCCCGGTCTGCAGTGGCTGCTGCCCTACAGGGAGCTTAAGTATCAGGGATAGATACCTGATTGGATACCTGGATGATCTAGTAGTTTTCCCTACTTTCTTCAATTTAAGTCTGAATTTGGCAATAAGGAGTTCATGATCTGAGCCACAGTCAGCTCCCGGCCGTGTTTTTGCTGACTGTATAGAGCTTCTCCATCTTTGGCTGCAAAGAACATAATCAATCTGATTTCAGTGTTGACCATCTGATGATGTCCGTGTGTAGAGTCTTCTCTTGTGTTGTTGGAAGAGGGTGTTTGCTATGACCAGTGTGTTCTCTTGGCAGAACTCTACTAGCCTTTGCCCTGCTTCATTTTGTACTCCAAGGCCAAATTTGCCTGTTACTCCACGTATTTTTGACTTCCTGCTTTTGCATTCCAGTCCCCTATAATGAAAAGGACATCTTTTTTGGGTGTTAGTTCTAGAAGGTCTTGTAGGTCTTCATAGAAACATTCAACTTCAGCTTCTTCAGCATTACTGGTTGGGATATAGACTTAGATTACTGTGATATTGAATGGTTTGCTTTGGAAACGAACAGAGATCATTCTGTAATTTTTGAGATTGCATCTAAGTACTGCATTTTGAACTCTTTTGTTCACTATGATGGACACTCCATTTCTTCTAAGGGATTTTTGCCTACAGTAGTAGATATAAAGGTCATCTCAGTTAAATTCACCCATTCCAGTCCATTTTATTTCACTGATTCCTAAAATGTCGATGTTCATTCTTGCCATCTCCTGTTTGACCACTTCCAATTTGCCTTGATTCATGTACCTAACATTTCAGAGGTTCCTATGCAATATTGCCGTTTATAGCATCGGACTTCACTTCCGTCACCAGTCACATCCACAACTGAGTGTTGGTTTTGCTTTGGTAAATAGATGGGAAAACAATGGAAACAGTGAGAGACTTTATTTTGAGGGGCTCCAAAAATCACTGCATATGGTGACTGCAGCCATGAAATTAAAAGACATTTGCTCCTTGGAAGAAAAGTTATCACCAACCTAGATAGCATATTAAAAAGAAGACACATTACTTTGCCAACAAATGTCCATCTAATCAAAGCTTTAGTTTTTCCAGTAGTCATGTATGGATGTGAGAATTGGACTATAAAAAAAGCTGAGCACCAAAGAATTGATGCTTTTGAATTATGGTGTTAGAGAAGACTCTTGAGAGTCCCTTGGACTGCAAGGAGATCAAACCAGTCCATCCTAAAGGAGATCAGTCCTGAATATTCATTGGAAGGACTGATGCTGAAGCTGAAA
>NW_011494931.1:1561498-1589287 GCF_000754665.1 Bison bison bison
CAGTCCTGAATATTCATTGGAAGGACTGATGCTGAAGCTGAAACTCCAGTACTTTGGCCACCTGATGCAAAGAACTGACTCATCGGAAAAGACCCTGATGCTGGGAAAGATTGAAGGCAGGAGGAGAAGGGGCTGACAGAGGATGAGATGGTTGGATGGCATCACTGACTCAATGGATGTGAGTTTGGGTGAACTCTGAGAGTCAGTGATGGACAGGGAGGCCTGGTGTGCTGCGGTCAATGGGGTCACAAAGATTCAGACACGACTGAGTGACTGAAATGAACTGAACTGAACTGATAGATTTATCATGTCCTTCATTGTGACTGCCAAAGAATGACCACACCCTCACCGGCTCATTGTCAGTATTCCTAACACAAGTGTGCTACAGACTGAGAAGTGAATTTCCCCTGCTGACACTCAAACGTGTTTTCTGAAAGGGTGTTTGCGAGGCGTTGTGGTTTATCAATCAAGGGATCCACAAACATTAAGGAGATGCCTTCCAAGCAGGGTGAAAATCTAGGATTCCCATGGGTCCTGAGATTTCTTGGACAGCCTGGAACTCTTCACCAGAAAAGAAGGGGGTGAAGGCCAGTTTACAGATTTCAGTGGAGGCTTTGGGGGCTCCATATACAAAGGACTTCCCTGGTGGCTCAGGCAGTAAAGCATCTGCCTACAATGCAGGAGACTTGGGTTCAATCCCTGGGTTGGGAAGATCTCCTGGAGAAGGAAATAGCAACCCACTCCAGTATTCTTGCCTGGAAAATCCCATAGACGGAGGAGCCTGGTAGGCTACAGTCCATGGGGTCTCAAAGAGTCAGACACGACTGAGCGACTTCACTTTCACATACAAAGATGTGGATTCAGATTATTCAGATCAAGGAATAATCAACTTTGAAGGTGATTGACACAATCAAAACCAGCCCTGAAAACAGAAGAATCATCCTGTCTGCTTGGAATCCAAAAGATCTTCCTCTCGTAACCCGCCTCTTGACCCTGCCTCTGTGCCATACCCTTTGCCTTTCTATGTGGGAACCGTGAGCTGACCTGCTGGCTGTACCAGAGGTCGGGAGACAGGGCCTCAGTGTGCCCTTCAACATCACCACATGGTCAGTGAATTTCAAGAGTGGCATATAGCTATTCCCCCAAATTTGAGCAAGCTGAATAATACCATCAGTCATAATAATGGCTAGTGTGGTTATGAACACTTAATGTTTATTTGTTTTATGTCTTGCTGTAATAAAGAAACGTTCTGCATTCAGAGAAAGACTTTAGAAAAATTTTTAATAGAATCCTTAGAAATTAAAAATCTCATAATTAAAATTTAAAACTCAGTAAACAAGTTTACTGTGTGGCTAGACCCACTGAAAGAGCATTTATGAAATAGACTATAATCCTGAAGAAGTCAGCAAGAATATGGAACAGAGAGACAAAGAAGTTGAAAATAATGAAACAATCATTAAAAAGCAAAGAAGATAAAGTGAGATGCAATGGGAGATCTAAGTCAGTGAAGTAAGGCAAGAAAATGAAAGAAATGAATTTAAGTACTAGAAAGGAAGAAATTACTTGTGTATGATATATTATCTATACAGAAACCTCTGAAAAAAATTCCAGATTTTTTTTAATAAACAGTAGAACTTAACATGAGATCTGAATATAAAATCAATTGTCCTTCTAAACCAACAGGGACGGCCCAGAGGGATGGTATGGGGAGGGAGGAGGGAGGAGGGTTCGGGATGGGGAACACATGTATACCTGTGGCAGATTCATTTTGATATTTGGCAAAACTAATACAATTATGTAAAGTTTAAAAATAAAATAAAATTAGAGGAAAAAAAAAAAAAGAGTTCAAATGCATAGTTTTTTTAAAAGATATAATTTATGGCATTTTAAAAATGTGAAGAATCTAAAAATAAACATACCAAAGATCTTTATAAGAAAAAATTATAAACTTTTATTAATAGACATTAAAAATATCTAAATAAATTGAGGCCATGTTAATGTATAAAGAGAATCATTATTAAAAAGATGTCAATTCTCTTCAACTTAATTTACAGATTCAAGACAGTCAAAACTGTAGGGAGTCTTCTGAGTCTTGACAAGCTAATTCTAAAAGAATATGGAATAGAAAACATCCCATAAAGCCTAAGGTATGCCTAAGGAAGAACTAGGTGGGAGAAGTTGTTTTTTAAGTGATACTTGAAGCTATGTTAATGAATATATTGTGGTATTTGCATTGGAAAAGACAAATACACCACTAGGACAGGACAGAAACCCAGAAACAGCCCCATGTGTTTGGAATGTGATTTATATTAATAGCAGAGATGTGGAATCACAGGGCAGTGGGAGAAAGCTGGATTTCCAATGGATTCAGTTCAGTTCAGTCGCTCAGTCGTGTCCAACTCTTTGCGACCCCATGAACCGCAGCACGCCAGGCCTCCCTGTCCATCACCAACTCCCGGAGTTCATTCAAACCCATGTCCATCGAGTCGGTGATGCCATCCAAGCATTTCATCCTCTGTCATCCCCTTCTCCTCCTGCCCTCAATCTTTCCCAGCATCAGGGTCTTTTCTGATGAGTCAGTTCTTCGCATCAGGTGGCCAAAGTATTGGAGTTTCAGCTTCAACATCAGTCCTTCCATTGAACATCCAGGACTCATCTCCTTTAGGATGGACTGGTTGGATTTCCTTGCAGTCCAAGGGACTCTCAAGAGTCTTCTCCAACACCACAGTTCAAAAGCACCAATTCTTCAGTGCTCAGCTTTCTTTATAGTCCAACTCTCACATCCGTACATGACTACTGGAAAAACCATAGCCTTGACTAGATAGACCTTTGTTGGCAAAGTAATGTCTCTGCTTTTTAATATGCTATCTAGGTTCGTCATAACTTTCCTTCCAAGGAGTTAAGCGTCTTCTAATTTCATGGCTGCAATCACCATCTGCAGTGATTTTGGAGCCCAGAGAAATAAAGTCAGCCACTGTTTCCTCTGTTTCCCCATCTATTTGCCATGAAGTGATGAGACCAGATGCCATGATTATGCTGCCCCAACTAGTTATCCATATTAAAAAAGGGGTGAGAAATCTCACCATACCCACAAAACTCAATTCTATATGGATTAAAAAGTTAAATGTAAAAGGCAAAACCGTAAAATGTTTGGGTGAAAATCTCAAAGATTATCTTTATGATATTAGGGAAGGGAAGGATTTCTTTAGTAAAGTACACATATGTGTGTACACAAACACACACACACACACACACTCCTACCAATAACAATGGGTAAGTTTAAGTAGGTTAAAATTAAGAAATTCTGTTCACCAAAAGATACCATTAAGAGAGTGAAAAGGCAAGGCACAGAGTAAGGACCTGAAAAAATGACAAAATGTTCAGATCTAGACTATATATGGAACGAATACAAATAAATAAGGAAAACACAAGCAATCTTATAGAAAAATGAGCAAGGATGAACAGAAGTTTTGTGGAAGAGGAAGATAAAAAACGTTCAACAAGCACAGGAAAAGAAATTCAATTCAGTTCAGTTCAGTCACTCAGTCGTGTCCAACTCTTGGAGACCCCATGGACTGCAGCACAACAGGCCTCCCTGTCCATCACCAACTCCCAGAGCATACTCAAACTCATGTCCATCAGGTCAGTGATGCCATCCAACCATCTCATCCTCTGTCGGCTGTCTCTCACTGTTTCCATTGATTCCTCATCTATTTGCCATGAAGTGATGGAACCGGATGCCATGATCTTAGGTTTCTGAATGTTGAGTTTTAAGCCAACTTTTTCATTCTCCTCTTTCACTTTCCTCAAGAGGCTCTTTAGTTCTTATTTGCTTTCTGCCATAAAGGTGGTGTCATCTGCATATCTGAGCTTATTGATATTTCTCCCAGCAATCTTGATTCCAGTTTGTGCTTCATCCAGCCCAGCGTTTCTCATGATGTACTCTGCATGTAAGTTAAATAAGCAGGGTGACAATATACAGCCTTGACGTACTCCTTTCCCAATTTGGAACCAATCTGTTGTTTTTTAGTAATTAGGAAAATGCAATAAGTTCTGGCTTAGAGCCATAAGTTATGACTTTACTCCTGCAAGATTTGCAAAAATTTAAAGATAATGTTGTCAAGTGTTGGCAAGGATGTGGGATAACAGAAGCAGTGATATCTGCTGGTAGGGAGGGTAAATTGGTAAAAATCACTTTGACATTTATATAGTTTATCTTAAGGTTCACACAATGCAGAGCCTATCAACTTCACTCCTGGATAAACTTGAGAAGCTCTTGCACGTGGGCACCAACTAACAATGTTCAGAGCACCACTGTTTTCTAGAGGAATGGATAAATTATGATATTTCATGTAATGGAATTCTTTGCTGACATGAGCTACAGCTACATGCAAAAAAAAAGTGGATGAACCTTAGAAACATGTTGAGTGTAAACAGTTGTCAAGGAAAACTTACAATACGATTATATTTATATGTCAGAAACATGTAAGCTAAGTACTATCTTATTTGCAGACACAGATTTATGTAGCAAAACCACATGGAAAAATAAGAGAATGATAAACTCAAAATTCAGGGTTGTGATTGTTCTGAATGTGGAGAAAAGAGGGTGGAACCCAAGGGACACATGCAAGACTTCATGAGTAATGAGGAAGTACAAGTTTTCAAACTGGGTCATGAATTCCTGGCAATTTATTCTATTGTCATTCTTTGGAGATTAAACACGTTTCATGTATACTGCTTTGTATCTGCAATATTTAATTAAAAAATTTTTAAAGATGATAAGACAAATAAGTGACAGAAAATATCTATCATATGTGTAAAAACAGACAAAATGAGAAGCACAAAATAGAATAATCTTCTACCAATTACTAAGAGAAAATGAAAACACAATAGAAAAATGAGCAAAGGGTATTGTGCAAATCACACAATAAGAAATACAAATGGCCAATAAATACATGAAAAGACATTTAATTTCACTAATCAGTGCAAATGAAACAGAACTATATTTCACCCATCAAACTGAAAACATTTTTTAATGTGATAACAGCAGGATTAGTAATGGTGTGAAAAATGAACTGACAAAATCTTGTGGAGGACAATCTGATGTTATCTATCAAATTTTAAATGTAAATACTCTTCTGCTCAGCAATTCTGTATCTAAGAACCCATCTGATAGAAATACACATACATTTAGGTCATGTTGTATATAAAATGTTCATTGTAGCATTGTAATAATGGAAAATTGGAAATGACTTAAATGTCCATCAGTAACAAATAGTTTATTTATTTTATCATTTTGAAGTGTCTTCAACTACCAGCAGAAATTGTGCCTTAAATAAATAGGGACTCTTTTTTCTGTTTTTTTTTTTTTAATCACATAACAAGCTCTGCATAAAACTCATACCACTGTTTGCTCAGCTGCTCCACTTTGTCATTAAGGACCCAGCATCTTTTCATCTCTCAACTCCTCCATCTTTGAGAACTGACTGATTATGTTCTCAGCTCTTCACTCTCTTTGTCTGCAGTGTAACCTTGCAGTGTGCTATAACAGGCTGATGTTAGACTTGGCCTTGCAACCTTGATTAGCCAGTTGAATGTGAGTGGAAGTAACTGTGTATATGCCAATTCTAAGCCAAGATCATAAGTATCTTGTGTTTCTACTCACCTTCTTGCACTCCTGTGTTGCTTCATAAAAAGAACTACATTAGAGAGCTACTGATGCAAGGAAAATGAGGAAATACATAAACAGACCTGAACCTAACACCCAACTTGGAGCCACACCCAGCCAGTCTGAAATGAGCCCAGCAGAGCCAGAGATTGCTCGCGTACCTCTGAGTGTGGAAACAAAATTTACACTTGTAATCCACTGTGATTTCAACGTGGCTTGTTAGACAGAAAAATGAAATAATAAGCTTGGCATGGTGACTTTGCAGCCTTATGCCTGTGGCCTTGGGGCCTCAAGATAGTTTCAAGCTCCATAAATTGCAACTGACTTCAAAGCAGGAAGTGGAGGATGTGAGAATGGCCAGGGCAGAGATAAACCTCCTCATGATGCTTTTGCTTTTTTTCAAGGAATAGAGATTCCCTGGACACCTCTCTGCCAACTTCCCCTCACATTTCATAGTCCAGATTGTGTCACACGGTCTCTTTAGCTATTACAAAGGGTAGAAAGTACATACTTGCAAAGGGGACCGACTGGCTGGAGAAAAGGCCTATCTTCTCTGAGAACAAGAGATATTTGCCCTTTCAGTCAGTTCAGTTCAGTCGCTCAGTCATGTCTGACTCTTTGCGACCCCATGGACTGCGGCATGCCAGGCCTCCCTGTCCATCACCAACTCCCAGAGCTTGCTCACACTCATGTCCATCGAGTTCATGATGCCATCCTTTACCTGGACAAAATCAAGGGCTTACTGGCAAAGTATGTATAACTGTGGTTTCTTCCACACACGTTTTGTAACACTGAGCAGAGCTCAGATAGAATAAGGTAGATTTATATGTAGTGACATGAAAAAAATTTAAGGTCATTCAAAAAGAATAGGCAATTGCAAAACAATACATGTAATATTTTCACTCATGTTAAAAAATAAGAAATTCAAGTTACAGTGCATACATATGTATGTAAATACACAGGAAAAGGTCTAAAAAATACACATCAAACTCTCATAGCAATCACTGCTGAGGAAGAGGTGGTTTAGGAAAAGGATACATTTAAAAGAACCTTCCTGAGAACCTTCTGAAAAACAAATATCGTGTATTAACATATATATGGAATCTAGAAGAACCTGTTTGCAGGGCAGGAACAGAGATGCAGACAGAGAGAATGGACTTGTAGACACAGCATGGGAAGGAGAGAGGGGGGCAAATTGAGAGAGTAGTAAGTCAATTCCTAGGTAGGTCGGTAAGAAGTCCAGGGAGCTCAGATCCCCAGGAGAGGGGGGCCTGGGGTCCTTGAGGAGATAGGGGTCTGGAATTCTCAGGGAGGAGGAAAGGACAACATCTTTTTCCTCTACATTCTTTAGTCTTAGTCACATAAAACGTTTTTTTCTTTAAGCCCCGAACTGATGACTACACAACAAACAACTCAGTTCAAACTCTGTACTAGGGATTATATAACAACAATGTATCCTGCTTGAGGACAGTTTCTCCTTCCTGAAACCCTTCTGACTAATCCTGTTATCTTAAAATGTACATTATGGGAGTGGGTCTGGTAAAATATTTACAACCTTGAGACATTCTTTTGATTTATTGTAATAACCAATTTTAAAAGTATATAATTCCCTTGCTAAAGTCTAGCGAGGGGGGCACTGTCCATCCCCCTTCTGATGTCTATGTCAGAAGCTTTCTCTGTTCCTTTTCTTACTTTAATAAAACTCTGCTACACAAAAGCTCTTGAGTGATCAAGCCTGGTCCCTGGTCCCGAAGCTAAATCTTCTTTGGAGATCACAAATCAGACACCATTCACTGTAAGCTATCAGTAGCATTGACATATATACACTACCATGGTAAAATAGATGGTTCCTGGGAAGCTTCTGTATAACAAAGGGAGCTCAGCTGGGTGCTCTGTGATGACCAAGAGGGTTGGGGTCAGGGTGGAATGGGAGGGAGGCTTAAGAGGGAATGGTAGGTGTTAGTCACTCAGTCCTGTCCAACTCTCTGCAACCCCAGGGTCTATCCATCGAATTCTCCAGGCAAGAATATTGGAATGGATTGCCATTCTCTTCTTCAAGGGATCTTCCTGACCTAGAGATCGAACCCATGTCTCCTGCATTGCAGGCAAATTTTTTACCATCTGAGAATATACATATACTTATAGCTGTCTCTGGTGGCTCAGAGGATAAAGCATCTGCCTGCAATGCAGGAGACCTAGGTTCGATCCCTGGGTTGGGAAGATCCCCTGGAGAAGGAAATGGCAACCCACTCCAGTATTCTTGCCTGGAAAATCCCATGGACAGAGGAGCCTGGCGGGCTACAGTCCACAGGGTCGCAAAGAGTTGGACACAACTGAGCGACTTCACTCACTCATAGCTGTCTCACATCGCTGTACAGCAGAAACCAACACAACATAATGAAGCAATTAACAGTCAGTCAGTTCAATTGCTCAGTCATGTTTGACTCTTTGTGACCCCGTAGACTGCAGGATGACAGGCCTCCCTGTCCATCACCAACTCCCAGAGCCTACTCAAACTCATGTCCATTGAGTTGGTGATGCCATTCAACCATCTTATCCTCTGTCTGCCCCTTCTCCTCCTGCCTTCAATCTTTCCCAGCATCAGGGTCTTTGCAAATGAGTCAGCTCTTCATATCCGGTGGCCAAAGTACTGGAGTTTCAGCTTTGGCATCAGTCCTTCCAATGAATAGTCGGGACTGATTTCCTTTAGGATGGACTGGTTGGATCTCCTTGCAGTCCAAGGGACTCTCAAGAGTCTTCTCCAACACCACAGTTGAAAAGCATTAATTCTTCGGTGCTCAGCTTTCTTTATAGTCCAACTCTCACATCCATACAGGACCACTGGATAAGCAATTATATTCCAATTTAAATTCCATATAAGCAATTATATTCAATTTTAAAAGTAAATTTTTAAAAAATTAAGTTATATTAAAAATAAAAGTACTTTTTCGTGTTGCTCTATGTCCTTACTTCTGTATTGCTTAAATTCTTAAGAACATACAATAATTTATGGATTGCTTTTTTAAAATTTTACTTTTCATTAAAAACTAAAAGCTGCATAAGTGAGAAAACTGAACATTGAAAGAGAATATGAGCTAGACGATCTGTAAATTTTTTCTCACTCAAAGGGAGGGAAAAAAAATTTTTTTTTCTCTATAATCCAATCAATTTCTGGCTTCTAGAAAGGAAACAAAATCACTCAGAGAGATGTTTTGTTTGTGCACTGTGAAGTCAAGTGGGCCTTAGAAAGCATCACTACAAACAAAGTTAGTGGAAGCGATGGAATTCCAGTTGAGCTATTTCAAATCCTGAAAGATGATGCTGTGAAAGTGCTACACTCAATATGCCAACAAATTTGGAAAACTCAGCAGTGGCCACAGAACTGGAAAAGGTCAGTTTTCATTCCAATCCCAAAGAAAGGCAATGCCAAAGAATGCTCAAACTACCGCACAGTTGCACTCATCTCACACGCTAGCTAGCAAAGTAATGCTCAAAATTCTCCAAGCCAGGCTTCAACAGTATGTGAACCGTGAACTTCCAGATGTTCAAGCTGGATTTAGAAAAGCCAGAGGAACCAGAGATCAACTTGCCAACATCCACTGGATTGTTGAAAAGCAATAGAGTTGTTGAAAAGCAAGAGAGTTCCAGAAAAACATCTACTTCTGCTTTATTGACTATGCCAAAGCCTTTGACTGTGTTGTGTGGATCACTAAACTGGAAAATTCTTAAAGACATGGGAATACTAGACCACCTGACCTGCCTCCTGAGAAATCTGTGTGAAGGTCAAGAAGCAACAGTGAGAACTGGACATGGAACAACAGACTGATTCCAAATTGGGAATTTGTCACCCTGCTTATTTAACTTATATGCAGAGTACATCATGTGAAATGCCAGGCTGGATGAAGCACAAGCTGTAATCAAGATTGCTGGGAGAAATATTAATAACCTCAGATATGCAGATGACACCACCCTTATGGCAGAAAGTGAAGAAGAATTAAAGAGCTTCTTGATGAAAGTGAAAATGGAGGATGAAAAAGTTGGCTTAAGGCTCAACATTCAGAAAACAAAGATCATGGCATCTGATCCCATCACTTTAGGCAAATAGATGGGGAAACAATGGAAACAGTGACAGACTTTATTTTGGGGGGCTCAAAAATCACTACAGATGATGACTGCAGCCATGAAATTAAAAGATGCTTGCTCCTTGGAAGGAAAGCTATGACCAACCTAGACAGCATATCAAAAAGCAGAGACATTACTTTGCCAACAAAGGTCTGTCTAGTCAAAGCCATGGTTTTTCCAGTAGTCATGTATGAATGTGAGAGTTGGACTATAAAGAAGGCTGAGCACCAAAGAATTGATGCTTTTGAACTGTGGTGTTGGAGAAGATTCTTGAGAGTCCCTTGGACTGCAAGGAGATCCAACCAGTCCATCCTAAAGGAATGGTTGGAATGGTTCAGTCCTGAATACTCATTGGAAGGACTGATGCCAAAGCTGAAACCAGTACTTTGGCCACCTGATGCAAAGAACTGACTCATTGGAAAAGACCCTGATGCTGGGAAAGATTGAAGGCAGGAGGAGAAGGGGCCGACAGAGGATGAGACGGTTGGATGGCATCACTGACTCGATGGACATGAATTTGAGTAAGCTCCAGGAGTTGGTGATGGACAAGGAAGCCTGTCATGCTGCAGTCCATGGGGTTGCAAAGAGTTGGACACAGCTGAGCAACTGAACTGAACTTGTCATGTCTTTAAAATTGAAATCCTTTGTAAAGTCCTATCTCGCTTGTTAACAAGCTTCATTAAGAATGTTAGACTACCCAGCATTAATCTCCACATACCCCAGCCTTCCTAACTGGGCAACTCAGAGACTAGCTTATTTATTGTGTGAAATGTTCATTGTAAGTGCATTCTCTTATACTCACATTGCCAGCACACATAAGCACTTTCATGTAAGTTCAATCTGCCTCGGATGAAATCATCCTTTACTTTTAAAACCATGAGTATATGACCAATGATGTTACCAAATCCAAAGATCACTGAGGAAAGGAAAAAAAAAGAGTAGTTATACTAAAAATATATATATAGTTCAAAACATAGCTTTTATAGAAAGTATTTCTATATTCTGAGCACTCTTTATAATGTAAGAAAATTTTCTGTATTAAATAAATAAGAGAGTAGGGATCTTGTTTCTTTTATTTTATAATTCTTATGGAAACTTCTTTATTTTACTATATATATAAACACTTGAAACTATAAAATAGTGTCGCTTCAATTCCATTTATTAAGAGCTGAACTAGGAATGAAACTGGGATCTGGATTCCAAAACGATGAGTTAGTCATGCTTCCTCCCCACAAAAAGCTTGTAATATGGTAAGAAACACAGAAGTAAAAGTGGGTGAATTTAATCAAATGGGTAACCAACTTTAAAAAGGTAGAAATGTAATGAGACAGAGAAAATTGTGTTTTCCTGGAACTCCTCTCAAGGTTAACATGTGAGGTTGGAGGACAGACTTGGAGAGAATAAAGGAGATCAGGGAAGGAAGGAGATGAGAACCAGAGGGAGACAGGTGATGGATTATTCACCACCCCTCCACCCACACTGTGGTCTTATCCAGTGGTGTGTGTGGCTGGAGGTGTTAACTCCTAGTGGTCCTGCCTTTTATTCTCCTCTCTGGGCCCTCAGCCTCTCCTCCAAACCTGTGTGGGCAAAGTGTCAGGAGAGAGAGATATTGTAGATGCAGGTTGTTTTTTTGTTTTTGTTTTTGTTTTTTTTTTTTTTTGAAGTATAGTTGATTGACAATGTTGTGTTACTTTCTGCTATACAGCAAAGTGATTCAGTTATACATATATATGCTCTTTTTTTTTTTTACATTCTTTTTCATTATGGTTTATCACCAGATATTGGATGTAGTTCCCTATACTATATGGGCTATTGAATGGGCTTCCCTGGTGGCTCAGATGGTAAAGAATCTGCCTGCAATTTGGGAGATCTGGGTTTGATCTCTGGTAAGAAAGATCTCCTAGAGACGGGAATGGCAACCCACTCAAGTATTCTTGCCTGGAGAATTCCATGGACAGAGGAGCCTTGTGGACTACAGTTCATAGAGTCACAAAGAGTTGGACATGACTGAGCGACTAACACTTTCACTTTACTTTTCTTGCTATACAGTAAGACCTTGTTGTTTAGCCATTTTATATACAATAGTTTGTATCTACTGACCCCAAACTCCCACTCCATCACCCCCAATCCCCTCCCCCTTGGCAACCACAAGTCTGATCTCTATGTCTGTAAGTCTCTTTCGACTTCATAGGTAAGTTTATTTGTGTCATATTTTACATTCCACATATAAGTGATATTATATGATATGTGTTTTTTCTGACTTACTTCACTTAGTTTAATGATCTCTAGTTCCATCCATGTTGCTGGAAATAGCATGATTTCATTCTTTTTTATGGCTGAGTAGCATTCCATTGTATATATATACCACATTTTCTCTATCAATCAATGAACATTTAGGTTGCTTCCATGACTTGGCTATTGTGAATAGTCCTGCTATGAACATAGGGGTGTACGTATCTTTTGGAATTACAGTTTTGTCTGGATATATACCCAGGAGTGGGATTGCTGGATCACATGACAACTCTATTTTTAGTTTTTTGAGGAACCTCCATACTGTTTTCCATAGTGGCTGCACCAATTTACATTCCCACCAACAGTACAGGAGAATTCTCTTTTCTTCACACCCTCTCCAGCATTTGTTATTTAGACTTCATGTATGGATGTGAGAGCTGGACTGTTAAGAAGGCTAAGCACCGAAGAATTGATGCTTTTGAACTGTGGTGTTGGAGATGACTCTTGAGAGTCCCTTGGACTGCAAGGAGATCCAACCAGTCCATTCTGAAGGAGATCAGCCCTGGGATTTCTTTGGAAGGAATGATGCTAAAGCTGAAACTCCAGTACTTTGGACACCTCATGCAAAGAGTTGACTCATTGGAAAAGACTCTGATACTGGGAGGGATTGGGAGCAGGAGGAGAAGGGGACGACAGAGGATGAGATGGCTGGATGGCATCACTGACTCGATGGACGTGAGTCTCAGTGAACTCTGGGAGTTGGTGATGGACAGGGAGGCCTGGCGTGCTGGGATTCATGGGGGTCACAAAGAGTCAGACACGACTGAGCGACTGAACTAAACTGAACTGAAGTGATAGCCATTCTGACCAGTGTGAGGTGGTATCTCATTGTAGTTTCAATTTGTATTTCTCCAATAACTAGCAATGTTGAGAATCTTTTCATGTGCCTGTTGGCCATCTGTATGCCTTCTTTGGAGAAATATTTACTTAGTTCTTCTGCTCATTTATCTATTGAGTCATTCATTTGTTTTGTTGTTGTTGAGTTGTATGAACTGTTTGTATATTTTAGAAATTAAGCCCTTGTTGGTTACACGGTTTGCAAATATTTTCTCCCATTCTGCAGATTGTCTTTTCTTTTTGATTATGGTCTCTTTTGCTGGGAAGCACTTTTATTTTAATCAATCCTGCAAAGGAACTGCAAACTGAGTGAGTTGCTTGTTAAGGCCAGAAACACACTGAAACCCATAATGTGTAGACAAAATACTTAAAAAAAAAAAAGCGTTAAGTTAAATTCGTGGATTTCCACTATACTATCTCTTCCTTGAGAGGCTGGCACTTCTCTACTGAACTCCAGACCTACATCCCTCATCACCAGAGTCAATCTCCTCATCTTTGCCCAGCAAACCTGCCTTCCTATCTTAGCAGATCAAACACCATCAGCTACTTTACGTTCACCAGAAACAGTGAAGTTAGTCTTTACTCCTCTACAGTGAGTCCCTGTCTGATTAAGTCTACCTACTGAGCATCTTTCAAATGCAACTCTGTAATCTCGGTGCTCCCGGTCACTGCCTTAGTTCAGATCCTTAGCATAGCCCCCTTCCTTCCACAGTAGCTCTCTGTGGTGTCTCAGCTCCAGTCTCATCAGCCTTTAGCTGTTCATCTTTCTATTGCTGCCAATGACCTTTCTAAGATGGTCATTGGATTATGTTATATTACAATTCTTCAGTGCTATCATCCACCAACACAAAGTTCAAACTTTTTAACATGGTGAACAAAGTGTGTGATGATCTTTTTCTGCCAGGCTTTTCAGTCTTGTCTCCCATCAATCCCTACATGCAAATCCTATCCTTGACATGTATTCTGAGTCTGAGAGCCACGTGTACTTTTGCTAGGTCAAATGCTATAGTGAACCCTAGAGACACAAGAGTGAGCCAAGAGAGGATGGCCCAGTCCTCCTGGAACTTAGAGTGCCCTTGCAGGACCCCAAGGAAAGGGAAGCACCCTCTCCTTGCCCTCTGCACCTCTATACCTGCTTTTTACCTGCCCCACATCCTGGCTTGTCAGAGGCATAGCCTCGCTGGCACAGCCAATGACTGACTGTGTGAGAGAATTACTTAACCCCTCCAGGCCTCATCTATAACATGACTAGGTAGCCCACGTGATCTTTAAAATTTCTCCCAATTTTTGCAAGTTAAAAATCTAAAGAATACTTCTAAATTTCCAAATTAGAGAAGAAAGAGTTCTCAGAAATGTCCCAACAAATAGTGATGTTTAAACTCTTGTAAGCAGCACTGTGAACACGTTGAAACTGCCAAGTTTTCTTTTGCCATAAAAGAAGGGATCCAGATTTCAAGCAAGATATGTTCTCCACTGACTCTTAAGCTGCAACACCTAATTAAGGTGTAGCTTTATCTAACTAACGCCCTTTGTAAATTAGAAAACACTAAAGAAAATGTTTCTGTCATTCCTCTGTGCCTGTGCTATTTTTCCATGAAGTCATTATATAAGTGCCTTCCCTGAATTTCAAGGGAAAGGAAGATGACCTTGCCTCTGAAAAGCTATTTCTTTTGTGTCTAACGAAAGGAAAGTGGGCCTTTGGCATTTTTTTGCTGGATACCTCAAATCCAAATTTATACCACTGAATTACAAATAAGTCTCCTGGAATAGGATCAGATAGTGCCAAACTGTCTTCAACCCAAAATAAAGCTAGCTTTGATGTATTTTTAACCTAGGTTCATAAATTAACTTTCAGAGAAAAACCCATATTTCAAGCTGAAATAAAACTGTGAAACACATATAATTAACCAAATCATGAACAGTTTTCATTTTGATTCTTTCACTAGACTTTTAAAGGGAAAATGTTATCAGATGAGTTTTTAAATGTATTATTATTGTGCTGGTATCAATTTCCCAGTTTTGATATTGAACTAGGGTTATATGTTTACTTCAATAGCTAAGGGAAGTTGGATGAAGGGTACATGTGACTCTCTTTACAATTTTTGCAACTTCCTATGAGTTTATAGGGGGCTTCCCTGGTGGCTCAGATGGTAAAGAATCTGCCTGCAATGCAGGAGACCGGGTTTAATCCCTAGGTCGGGAAGATCCACTGGAGAAGGGAATGGCAGCCCATTCCAGTGTTTTTGCCTGGAGAATTCTACAGACAGACCCTAGGGTCACAAACAGTCAGACACGACTGAGCAACTATATAGGATAGGATGAGTTTATAATTATTTCAAAATAAAAGCCAGGGTCCACCTAATGAATTAATGAATCTAATCAGGGATCCCCAATGGTTGTTAACATCACAAAAGAGAGATAATTGGGTATCATACATCTCCTAGTAGAAGCATAAGTCCATCCATGAATAATGAGTGAAAGTCACTCAGTCGTGTCCAACTCTCTGTGACCTCATGGATATACTGTCCGTGGAATTCTCCAGGCCAGAATACTGGAGTGGGTAGCCGTTCCCTTCTCCAAGGGATCTTCCCAACCCAGGAATGGAACCCAGGTCTCCTGCATTGCAGGCAGATTCTTTAAGATCTGAGCCACCAGGGAAGCCCAAGAATACTGGAGTGGGTAGCCTATCCATTTCTAGCAGATCTTCCCAACCCAGGAATCAAACCAGGGTCTCCTGTATTGCAGATGAATTCTTTACCAGATTGTTTACTCATCCATGAATGAGTCTTACCAAAGCAGCCATGAATGTAATCCAATCTCCATCCAATGACCAATTTGTAGGAAAATAAAGAGCAGAAGAATAGACTGAGAGGTATCACAAGGAGGTACAATCAGCAAGATCCAGATAACGGGAAAATCTACAGAACAAATGATCTTGTTTCTTCAACAAATAAGTTGCAAAGAGAGACAACAGAGACAGAGGTGGGGAAAATCTGGGGATAAGAGCCTTAAAGACACATCAACCAGCCTCAATGCATGAACCTTATTTAGATTCTGCTTTGAACAAACTGTTAAGACTAAAAATCCTATTGGATTTAAGAAATGATTAGGCATTTTAACACTCATTGAATATCTTATAATTTTTTAATATTAACTTTAAAAAAAGTCCACATTTTATATGTATAAAACTTTTATTGAAGTTTATTAATGGCATCTTCCTGAGTGTTTAAGTGTTTTTGTATGGAGGGTGCAGTCCCTGAATTGTGGTAACTAGATGCAATAATGGAGAAGGCACTGGCGACCCACTCCAGTACTCTTGCCTGGAAACTCCCATGGACGGAGGAACCTGGTAGGCTGCAGTCCATGGGGTCGCTAAGAGTCGGATATGACTGAGCGACTTCACTTTCATTTTTCACTTTCATGCATTGGAGAAGGAAATGGCAACCCACTCCAGTGTTCATGCCGGGAGTATCCCAGGGACAGCAGAGCCTGATGGGCTGCCGTCTATGGGGTCGCACAGAGTCAGACACGACTTAGCAGCAGCAGCAGCAGACACAATAACGACCTAAAGCCCTGGCCTGCAGGGAGCACCTGGTCACCATGAGGAAAAGAAAGCAGGAAGGTTGAGAATCAGACACTGATTTAAATTTGTCTTCCTCTTCCAGTGAGTTTCCACAACTCTCCAATTGAAATATTAAACACTTGGCAAAGCTAAATACCAGATAGGTTTCTTTCATCAGCCTGGGTGGTTCCAGGTGTGCAGGAGTGAAGACTACCCAAATAGAAAACACTCTGCTCCATTAGTCTGAGATGTGGTTGAGAAGAAACTTCAATTACCACTCCTGTTCTTAAGTGTTTATTATCTGGACAAATTATCACTTCCACCTAAGTCTCCTACAGTTCTCAGAAAAAAAAAAAAAAAATAGTGAGTGTTTTCGGATCAGATCAGATCAGTCGCTCAGTCATGTCCGACTCTTTGTGACCCCCTGAATCCCAGCACGCCAGGCCTCCCTGTTCATCACCAACTCCCGGAGTTCACTCAGACTCACGTCCATCGAGTCAGTGATGCCATCCAGCCATCTCATCCTCTGTCGTCCCCTTCTCCTCCTGCCCCCAATCCCTCCCAGCATCAGTCTTTTCCAATGAGTCAACTCTTCGCATGAGGTGGCCAAAGTACTGGAGTTCCAGCTTCAGCATCATTCCTTAGGGCAGTGCTAACTAAATTTTAATTTTAGAAGTCTCAATATGTTAAGTATGTTTTGTTCAGGAATTTTTCAGCAAGACTTTGTTGACAACTACCTCTTTCACAAATATTTCTCTGTGTGATACTTGATGTCCTTTGGGAATTTGAGAGTAGAGATGAAAGTTTACTAAACCTAGTTCTCGGGAAATAGCTGAGATTTTATGAACACACCAAGACTTCCCAAGGGGATACTGAATTGGGGTGATGTCCCTAATCCTTCCTTTTAATGGGGCTGCTCAGCTGTAATAAAGGATGGGAGATCCTTGGGATGGCAGCCAGAGAGAGAAAAGGAGGTGGCTCTTATGGTTGGTTTTTTAAATCTCAGAGACAGAGGTATATAGATTTATATGGAATTCATGCATTTGCCCCCACTCCAGTACTCCTGCCTGGAAAATCCCATGGATGGAGGGGCCTGGTAGGCTGCAGTCCGTGGGGTCGCTAAGAGTCGGACACAACTGAGCCACTTCACTTTCACTTTTCACTTTCATGCATTGGAGGAGGAAATGGCAACCCACTCCAGAATTCTTGCCTGGAGAATCCCAGGGACAGGGGAGCCTGGTGGGCTTCCATCTATGGGGTCACACAGAGTTGGACACGACAGAAGCGACTTAGCAGCAGCAGCAGCAGCATGCATTTGCATATAAACCCAAATATCAGTCTCTGCCACCCACCCACACACCCCCACATTCCCCCCTGCCCTGCTCAAAGGGAACCTCCCTCCAGTATGATTTTCCTTTCATCAGCTCCTGCATGAAGTTTAAGCTGCAGCTTCTCTGTACCTAAAATTTTAAATGTTTACCTTTAACATTTTAAGTCCTTAATCCTTCTAGAATTGGTTTCTGTCTATTATGCAAGTAGTAATCCATTTTTTTTCAATAGAGACAGCCAATTTCCTAACACTTTCTACTGAATGCTCCATTTTTCACTGCAGATCTGAAATATGTCATATATCCTTCCACGTACAAATGGGTCTATTTCTGGACTCTCTTTTCTGTTTCATTAGCCTGTTTATCTCTCCATGCACCAATTCCACATTATCGAAATACTACACATTGCACAAGATTTATAGTAGAATCTGTTTCCCATCTCATTATTCTTCAGCAATATATTAGCCATTTTTAATTCTTTGCTTCTCAACTTAAATTTAAGAGTAAGTTTTTCAAGGTCACCATAAACTCCTTTTAGGTTTTTTACTGGAATTTTATTGAACCTAATTGATCGATTTGGGGATAAATTGCTTTTTAATGTTATTCCTTCTATTCTTGAAAATAATATGACTCCTCATTTTTAAATGTCTTCCAGTAAATTTTTATTATTTTCCCCATAACAGTCCCACATATCTTTGGTGAGGTTCATATCTAGGAACATTTTATTTTGTTAGCTAACGTAAATGTTAGACATTAAAACTCTGTTTTTTTAACTATTTGCTGTTGATGTATAGAAACACATATGATTTTTGTATAAAAGTTTTGTAACCAGCAATCTTATAAAATTCTCTTATTAACTCTAATAATTTTCTATAGGTTCTTAGAGGCTAAACAATCATATCATTTGAAAATAATTACAATTTCCCTAAGCCCTTTCAAGTTCTGTATTTTCTTTTTCTTGGCTTGTTATTTGGATAAGATATCTAGTACAAAGTTGAACAGAAATGTAATAGCATAATTCTTGCCTTTTAAACAGAATGTTTTTAACCATTCATCATTAAATATTGTGTCAGTTCTTCACCAGATCCACCCCTTCATAGCCTGCTCTGTGATGCCAAGGCTGGGAACCTATAAATACATACTACATTTCCCAGACACCAACTTTTTGTTAGATTCTGCCAATGAGAGATTGGAAGGCAAAAGAAGGGAAGACAGAACTTCCTGATTTCTAGTTCCTGTTGACATTCGTCCTATAGATGACAGCTTCAGCTACTAAGACTTTTGACAACCCAAGCACTAAACCCCAGGATGCCTCCTCAGTGAGCAAAACAGTAGTTCTGCAGCACCACCTCTCAATCACTGACCATATGGGCCCCTTATGGGCCGGAAGGTGGCCTTACTTAGAGATATTAAGATATGCAAGTGTATTAAATGAGTTGAGAATATTCCTTCTTTTTCTATTTCTAAAATAGTCTAAATGTGATTAATAATATTTTACTTGAATGTTCAGTAGAACTTGCCAGTAAAGCCATCTGGCCTAGTGTTTTCTTTCAGGGACAATGTTGAACTACTGATTTAATTTCTTAAATCATTATAAGACCATTTAGGTTTTCTTTTTTTTTTTATAGAAAGAAAGACTCTTTTGAGAATTTGTGTTTTTCAAAAAATGTGTTCATTTCAACTAAAACATTTATAGACAAAATGTTTTTCATCATAGTCTTGAATTTTCTTTTTAATCTCTACATCATCTGTGGTGATAGTCTCTTTTTTTCTTCCAAATATTTTTTTTGTGCCTTCTCTCCTTTTTTAATATTCTTCTCAGAGGTTTGTCATTTTACTAATCCTTCAAAAATACAATTTTGTCTCTTTTGATACTTTCTATGATATCTTTGTTTTCTATCTACTGTATTTTTATAGCAGATATCTACATGCTATCTGCTATATTTTTACAGCATGTGTGCATTCATGACTATACTTTTTTTCACAGTACTCTTTTGGCTTCATCTTACAAATTGGTTGCTTTATGTTATTGTTTAGCATTGTTTTTATTATAATTTCTTCTTTAATCCATAAACTTTAGATTTGTGTTTTTTAAATTTTACAAAATTGTGGGTACAATATTCTACCTATGTCCTTTAGACCAAGATTGTCAATTACATTGCTAAAATCTGCAATTTTGATTTTTTTATCTGCTTAATTTATTAATTACCGGGAAAGAGAGGTTAAAATCTCCAACTCAGTTACCAGATATGCCTGGCAGCTCGACCTCTTGTCTCTTTGCCTTTCTGTCAATTTTGCTTTATATATTTTAAAGTATGTTGTTAATGTATATCAGCTGAGAATTTTCATATCTCCATGGCAAACTGAACATTTATCATTGTGTGGCAACACTCCATCTCTAATAATAAATACTCTTTATCTTAAAGTCTCTTTTGTCTTACTCAATATAGTATATCATCTTATCCTGATTTGTGAACTTTATTATAGTTATCAATCTACGTAAGGAGTTGAAAATGGTAGCCATATCCCAGTCTCTTTGATCAAGAGGCCCAAATGACTCCAGCACCTTTTTCTTTCCTTGCTAAAGCATGATAGCATCCAAATAAGTATGGGTGGTTTTTCCTTGCAAGTACTTTCAAATAATCACCTTTGCCCCCATGGCAACAAGGCAGACTCCTCCTCCAGGCTTCCATTCGGCGGCCCTATGACAATATAGATGCCTATATCCACTATATGACAAATATAGGCACTGCTCCTTTATTGCTGGTGGCCAAATTATCACTTTCTGAAAGCTGCATTGGATGAGGTTCCATCTGCTCTGGGTAACAAGGCCCCTAAAAGGGTCCTATATGTATAGTTGTGTTTTTTATCAATTAAAGCATACAAATAACCTCTTCCAAATATCTTAAGTTGAAACAGTATCCTTTTACTAACTCATCTATCAAGATTATTATCAACATAAATCTACTAATCTTACCGAATAAGATGGCTGCTGCTGCTGCTAAGTCACTTCAGTCGTGTCCGACTCTGTTCGACTCCATAGATAGCAGCCCACCAGGCTCCCCCGTCCCTGGGATTCTCCAGGCAAGAATTCTGGAGTGGGTTGCCACTTCCTCCTCCAATGCATGAAAGTGAAAAGTGAAGGTGAAGTCACTCAGTCGTGTCCAACTTGTAGCGACCCCATGGACTGCAGCCCACCAGGCTCCTCCATCCATGGGATTTTCCAGGCAAAAGTACTAGAGTGGGGTGCCATTGCCTTCTCCGAAGATGGCTACCATACCTAACTAAATGTTAGAAGATAGTTAACTGTAAATCGCTTTGGATATCAAAAAGCTTTCTTCTAATCATGTGTCTTTCATGATGACATGCAGTGAGTGTAAGGTATAGCAGAGATGACACAATAAAGGGGAGAAAGTATGCTTCAGAACAAAGTCTCAGTTCTCTGATTTGGCAGCTGTGTGACCGTGGGCATGTTAAGTAATCTCCCTTTCCTAGTTCTTCATCTGTAAGATGAGGATAAAAAGATATACCTGAAGGGACTTCCCTGGTGGTCCAGTGGTTAAGGCTCTGCACTTCCACTACAGGGGGGCCTCAGGTTTGATCCCTGGTTGAGAAACTAAGATCCCACATCCACATACCACACATATCTCAAAAGGCTGATAATGGACCAGCTCCACCCCTTGCCTGTCGTTACTGAAATAAGTCCAGATTATGCCTAAGCAGAACAGCACGGAGTTAAAATCCAGTGAAGTCTTGCCATGCCCACAGGACTGAACTAGTAGCTGAAACTTGAATCATCAAGTTTTAAGTTAAAAAACAAAAAGGCTCTGCTGGTATTCCTCAATGCTAAATAAACTCCACATTCACATTTTTGAATTGATAAAGCTAAAAAAACTAATAGCTATGACATGGCCTGAAATCTTAGCAACTTTAAGTTAGGATTCAGAAGATGTTAGAGAGCAGCACCTGCTGGCAAACTGAGATACTGCAGCCCACTGGGTCTTCCAGTGAAAGTGAGGCCAGTGAAAATCCTTTGTCCCAAAAGTGGCCCTACATTCATACAGAGGTGCAATCCTCCCGCCCGTCTCTCGATCATCCCTCAATAACCAAGACCTGCCTGTCTGCCTCCCAAACAGCTCTCAGGGTCTTCCACCTTCCACACTTGGTCCCCATGCTCACCACCCCAGTCCAAGCTGCCACCATTACCTCCTGGATTCCAGGAACAACCTCCTCAGTGATTTCCCAGATTTCAGTCTGTTTTCCATCGGAAATAGTCCTTTTTGTGTGGTCTTTTTTACACAGCACCATTATGATCCTGTCACTCCCTACCCAGCAATTTCTTATTGAAGAGGTTAATCTTTTACTGAGTTACCAGATTTTTCTCTTCACCATGGTTGTCCATCCCTCCAGCACCATCTCTCCACACAGCTTCCCTCCACTCTCTGCTCCAGCCACAGTGAATGTCCCTCAGTTCTGGTCAGCTCATACACACACCCTGTATCCTGCTCTTCCCTCCACAACCTATTATCCCCTTTACCTTAAATCTCTTCATCCCCATCCCACTCGCCTACCTCTTACTCACCCTTCCCTTAACTTTCATTCCAGTGGGAGGACTTTTTTGACCTCTCTAGAACGGATCAGGTTCACTTGCTCTAAATTTGAAACTTGTTCACCTATTAAACCTGCTGTGTAATTGTCAGCCACCCCGTCTAAAATGTAAGCTTTGCGAGGACAAAACACATTACTGTTCTGTTCACCATGGTAACCTCAGCACATGGTATAGTGCCTTAGCAAAAACTTAATAAATAGTTGTTAAGGTGTTGAATTGAATTGAAATCTAGTATATATTCAATTGAACTACAAAAATAGCCTTTCTAAGGTCAAAATGGTCAAATATTGGCAATTATATATGTTCAACCTAATAAATGCTGGGAGAAGAAAGGAGCCTTTGGAGTTACTGAAAAAAAATCAATAAATGTCTTTCTAAAATGGTACTTTTTAGATTTTCACTGAAATCCATATCCTGGGCCATATCTGTGTGCATGCTCTGCATCTTCAGTCGTGTCCCACTCTTTGCGACCTTATGGACTATAGTCCACAAGCCTCCTCTGTCCATGGGATTTTCCAGGCAAGAATACTGGAGTGGGTTGCCATGCCCTCCTCCAGGGGACCTCCCTGATCCAAGGACTGAACCAGCATCTGCTGCACCGTAAGCAGATTCTTTACCACTGAGCCATGCGGGAAGCCCATCCTGGGCCATATACACAATTAGAAATCCATGAATTCGGAAAGTGACCTTCAAAAGGAAAAACCAAACATCTGTGCTAGCCCTTAAAAACGCAACTACCAAAAGTTCATTTTCTGACCTTCGTGAGTATTTTGGCTAAAAATAACTTTCTGACCTCACTGTGCCAAAGTGCTGATGATAATTGGCCATGTGCACGAAGGAGTTAAATCTAGAACATTTCTCATTCTGCCAAATGCTCATTGCAGCTGTTACCTTATCCGTCATTCAACATGTCTCCCAAATGGACATCGTCATTCATCCTGTCCAGCCCCAGACCATTTCCTTCATCTGAACAGGCAATTCAAAAGAAGCAAGCCTCTGGTTAAATAAATGCATCTGTATTTCCTCTAGAATTTGTTCATACTTTCAGATAAACAAGCTCAGTGAGAGAGAACAGGGTAACAGGCTCCAGGACAAAAGGAAGTCTGTCAGACAGATGTTGCTTTGTGCAGCCGACCATGCCTTAAAAGCTTCACATAAGACTAACAGAAGGCAGAGGGCCAGGGTAGAAGGGAAATTTTTTTTAGCCTATTTAGTGCTTTCTCTACTTTTAAATGAAGAGGGAGCCTGGTCCAATTTCCAGGTACAATGGATTCCTCACAAACTTTCAGTGATTTGGATACTTTTAAGTATTATAGTCCCTATTTTAAATTCCAAATTTTAAATTATTTATTCTTGCTAAAATATACTGGCTTTCTACTTCTGTTTATTACTGTTATGGCTGAAAACAGATTTTCTTACTTAACCTCCATTCCCTGTGTCTTACTGGTCCCCAAATAATTATAGTTTATGCTAAAACTTATCCCACTTTCTTCCCAAGGGAAGGATGTAGAAAAAAAGAAAGAAGAGCAAGACAAAGCCTTGGGGGTCACCAACATTTAGAGTCTGGTTAGAGATGGAAAGGCCAGTAAAGGAGATGGAAAAGTAACAGCCAAAGTAAATCATTAAATTGTCCTAATTAATAGCATAAAAATGATACAATCTAAATGTCACAAAATGCCATATATTAAATCAAGAATGGAATACCTATGTAACTGAAATCCATGAAGACATTAAAATGATTATGAAGACCTGTGTTTATTGATTTTGGAGGATAGTTATGAGACATTAAATGAAAAAGTGAGTCTCAAAACAGCAATATATAGTATGATTTCACTTCTTTAAGTTAAAAAATCTGGAAAGATAAATGCCAAAATGATAGTGATAGATTTTTGCAAATGTTCTGTTTCTGGTTTTCCTACAAAGAACATGTTACGTGAATAAATAAGAAATAAGAAATTTCTTTTATTTATTAATTGGGGTAAGGATTGAAAGGGCTTCCCTGGTGGCTCAATGATAAAGAATTCCCCTGCCAGTGCAGGAGACTCGGGTTCAGTCCCTGAGTAAAGAAGATTCCATAGGGAAGGAAATGGCAACCCCCTCCAGTATTCTTGCCTAGGAAATCCCATGTTCGAGACTGGTGAACTATAATCCATGCATGCATGCTCAGGCACTTCAGTCATATCCAACTCTTTGCAACGCTATAGACTAGCCCACCAGGCTCCTCTGTCCGACTGGAATGGGTTGCCATACCCTCGTCCAGGGGATCTTCCCGACCCAGGGATCAAACCTGAGTCTCCTGTACTGCAGGGGGATTCTTTACCCACTGAGCCACCTGGTAAGCCCTGGACTATAGCCCATGGGGTCGCAAAAGAGTCGGACATGACTTAGTGACTAAACACCAACAGCAAAGGATAGAAAAGGTGCTATGTGCCTGCAAAGTTAAGGGCTTGTCCATCAATGCCCTTACATTTCAACCATGGAAGTTTAGCCTTGATTAGTCTTAATCTCCCTCACTGAGCCTTACATTTTGTAGGTTGCAGTAGAAGTAACTAAAGTTAGGAAAGTTGGTAAAAATTTAAAATGCAACTATGTCATCTAAGAGAATAATATTTTATACTGGCATTTTTCAAATATTTTTAGCCACAGAAGTTTTATTCAAATTCAATATTTTGGGAAATCCAAAAGCAGGCTAAAATAGACCCAGAGGGAGGGTATGGGGAGGGAGGAGGGAGGAGGGTTCAGGATGGGGAACACAGGTATACCTGTAGCGGATTCATTTCGATATTTGGCAAAACTAATACAATATTGTAAAGTTTAAAAATAAAATAAAATTTAAAAAATAAATAAAATAAAATAGAACTACTGCAATTGAGGGGAGTAAGGAGAAAGTAGACCCCAACCAGTTTGAGTTCCCATGGGAAGAATAATAATATCACAATAGTAATAGAGAGGCAGCATCCTGTAAGGAACAGACCATATATCCAGGAGCAGATTGCCTGGGCTCCAATTCTGGCCCTACCACTAACCAGCTCTATATGTTTAAGCACTTACTATGTGCCAGGCAATGCGCCAAGTGCTTTGTATGTATTGTCTCCGTTAATTATCAGAGGACACAGAGAGGTTGATTAAATTATTCTAGATCCCACAGAAGAGCAGGAACCTGAACTGGCATCTAATTTCAGAGCCCATGCTCTTTTGTCCCGTTTTTATTGAAGTATAGTTGATTTACAATGTTGTGTTAATTTCTGGTATACAGCAAAGTGATTCAGTTGTACGTTCATATTCTTTTTCTTCTCCAGTATGGTTTACTACAGGATATTATATATAGTTCACTGTGCTGCACAGTAGGACCTTGTTGTTTTATCTGTTTTATATGTAGTCGTTTGTATCCGCTAATTCCAAATTCGTAATTTATCCTTCCCTACCTCCTTTCCCATTTGGTAAGCGTAAGTTTGTTTACTATGCCTGTGAGTCTGCTTTTGTAAATAAGTTCACTTTTAGATTCCACTTATGAGTGATATCATATGGTATCTGCCTTTCTCTGTCTAACTTACTTCACTTAGTATGATAATCTCTAGGTTCATCCATGAGGCTTCCCTGGTAGCCCAGCTGGTAAAGAATCTGCCTGCAATGCAGGAGACACCGGTTCAATTCCTGGGTCAGGAAGTTCTCCTAGAGAAGGGATAGGCTACCCACTCCAGTATTCTTCGGCTTTCCTGGTGGTTCAGACAGTAAAGAATCCTCCTGCAATGCAAGAGACCTGGGTTCGATGCCTGGGTTGGGAAGATCCCCTGGAGGAGGGCATGGCAACCCACTCCAGTATTCTTGCCTAGAGAATCCCCAGGGACAGAGCAGACTGCCAGGCTACAGTCCACGGGGTCACAAAGAGTCAGACACGACTGAGAGACTAAGCACAGTACACAGGTTCATTCATGTTGCTGCAGATGGCATTATTTCATTCTTTTGTAGGCATTGAACTGCTTAGTTCATGGTAACAGGACAGTTACAACCATTTCCAAAGCTGCTAACTTTTCTGTAGTTATACAGAGCAGTCGTTTTAAGTAACTGGAAAAGACCCGGAGAGGGAGCAGGACAAAAACAGGTTGTCTCCTCATAGTATTTTCATCTGTAGAAGGGCTCCAAGTAGACTTATATCAACTTCATAAATCCTGAGAAAATGAAGTTTCATTATTGCTGTATTTAATTAAGCTCTCTTACAAGTTGCCATCTCCCTTCTAAGCAGAAAGAGGGAACGAGACATTTTAGTTCAAGCCTATAATCTCAGTCCAATGCTCAAATCTAAACAAAGTCCTTAGATAATTTGATGTCTTTAGGATAAATATTCTGCGCTTTCCAGGTGGCACTAGTGGTAAAGAACATGCTTGCCAATACAGGAGACATAAGAGACACGGGTTTGATCCCTGGGTTGGGAAGATCCCCTGTAGAAGGGCATCGCAACCCACTCCAATAGTCTTGCCTGGAGAATCCCATGGACACAGGAGTCTGGCAGGCTATGGTCCATGGGATCACAAAAAGTCAGTACATGACTGAAGCAACTTAGCATGCACAGGATAAATATTCAGATGTTCAGATGTCCTTGCTTCTTCTCTTCACCAAAATGATGTTCAAGGAAGAGGAGGAATCCTTGGTTCCAGACAGTGTCCCCTGCTTCAAAATGCCCAGCCTGGACTTGTTCCTGAACTGATAACCTTCAGGAAGCAGACAGCCACTGGAGGGTTCTAGTGTCTCCTGCAGAAGACCCTAGCTGAGCAGTTCCATGATGGCCTGGTGGTTCTCCCTGGTTGACTCACATGAGCTCTGCCACATCCTTCCTCTGGCTGCCGGTCTATGTGGCCAAAGGGGGCTCGCCTTCCTCTTGTCGTGCCAGATGCCAAGGCAGGGCCTATGACTCTCATTCGATTTGGCCTCCTTCCCCATCAGGTCGGGGGAGGCACATGGACCCTTCTCAGTCTCCTCCATACCACATAACTTGATACAGGAAATGCCTGGGAGAAGGAGATAATCCAGTCACGTTCCAGAGTCCCAAGACTAAAATGAACCATCACCCTCCATCCTGGTAGGTAATGACCCAACACACCCATCTCCCACCTGCCTCCTTTTTTTCTTTCCACAATCCCTAAAGCCAGAAGAGGTGAATTGCCGGGGACCAGCCCCGACTGATCCAGGGTATTCGAAGGAGAGACGGCGTAGGCGAGGATCAGGATACAATAGCTTCAATTAGATATTAATTAAAGATATAAAGAGTAATAGAATAAGGATAGCTCAGTAGGAAAATTCAGTGGAGAAAAGAGGCTGAGTAGCTTGGTTTACGCGGGAGACCAATAAAACTTCAAGACAAGAAGTTTGCACC
>NW_011494931.1:1589387-1590475 GCF_000754665.1 Bison bison bison
ACCAGTATTTCGAGAAACTGATCCCAATTCTTTATTTTCCAGAGTCTGTTTTTATACACTGAGATGTTATACAAAAGTCACGTGGGGACAGCAGTCCTGACTTTTATTAAAGTCAGGTGCTTCACACAAATGTATACAGAGGTCTTAGGGGTGTTACATCATCTTCTGGCCAGGGGGGCCTGCTGACAATTTACGACCCTCTCCTTGTGACAGCGGTCAGTCAATCAGGACACTTATTTCTCCAGGGCTGATTATTCTCAAAACAGACGCCACCCAAATAAAGTTACATTCCTACAGGGTGAGAGTGTAGTGGGTTTTAGTTAAGGAAAGAATTTACTTAGCCTAAGGTCTAACGTGATTAATATCAAAGGTTAATTCTATATATTCATTAATGTGTGTAAGGGCAGGGGATATGGAGACTTAGCAACAAACATTGGCTCAACAGATGAAAAACCCTTCACCAACACAATTTCTAATTAGCCCATTATACTTATACTAATAGTTTTCTAACTTTTCTAAGGAACCTGTTTTTAGAAGGTTTAAAGCATCTTGTGCTGTGAGCGATCACATGTGGCCGGACAAGCCTGTCAGGCAGGCTAGAGAACCTTCAGAGGAGTTTGTAGGTTAAAACACTCTTATCACGCCCAGGAATTGTTATTAACTGGAGCTCTAGGTTAACTCCTTCTCCGAAAGAGGTGGTGGGGGACAGCCCCGCGTAAAGTCAGAGGTGTAGGTAAGAGCACAAAGTAGTAAAGTTGGCAGGCTCTGGTTATGGGGGTAGACGCTCGAGGATTTCCAGGGGGACTCCTGAGGCTCGATCCCGCCTTTGCGTATGTCGAGCCTCCTTCCTCATGACCTTTGTCACGGGCGGAGTACCTCACTCTGGCCCCCAACACTGAAAGTCAGAGAAGCAGGGCTGGGGGACGGGCTCTGGCTCTGGGCTCCCTCCCAGCTGCAGCTGGCCGCTGCAGCCACGCGTCTCTCCCCAGGGGTCTCTCAAGCCCCGCCTAGCGGTGAGGGTTCATTGGTAGCATTAGTCAGGCTCCAAGCGCAGATTGAACTTTGACCACTCTGATCTCAACCTCAGC
>NW_011494931.1:1590575-1611470 GCF_000754665.1 Bison bison bison
CTCTTATCACGCCCAGGAATTGTTATTAACTGGAGCTCTAGGTTAACTCCTTCTCCGAAAGAGGTGGTGGGGGACAGCCCCCCGTAAAGTCAGAGATGTAGGTGAGAGCACAAAGTAGTAAAGTAGGCAGGCTCTGGTTATGGGGGTAGACGCTCGAGGATTTCCAGGGGGACTCCTGAGGCTCGATCCCGCCTTTGCGTATGTCGAGCCTCCTTCCTCATGACCTTTGCCATGGGCGGAGTACCTCACTCTGGCCCCCAACAGTGAATTTTTATTTACCTCCCTTTCCTCACTTGCTAGGACTTGCCATCATTGCTTTATTCTCCTCCTCCCAGATTGCAGGCTCATGGCTAAGCCTTCCTGGAGAACAGAATTCAAGACAGGAAAAGATCATCTTTACCAACTAACATAAACCAAATTTGAAGTTTTATCGTAAAGATGAACCTCATTTTTCTGAGAAGAAAAGATCTCTACCAAATTCTCAGAGAGCTCTCTTAAAACCAGGCAAGGAATGATTTAGGGGTATCCTTGTATAAAGTCAACACAAATGGCATTTGAATTTGTACATAATTTGGATGCATAAGTATATCTATAGCAACAAGGTGTGCAAAACTTGTGAATCCCCTGACTCGGACCACAGGAGAACAGGATGTGACTATTATGGTAATGAGCTCATTAATATCATGAATACAATTAACAAATGAGGTTGATTATCACTGGCAAGCATTCATTACAAAGAGATAAGCTGCTGTGCTCAACCACACAAGTAACTATTTTGCTGTGTTTGTCCGGAAGCATTCTTTTCATCTTTGCTCATTTATTACCGTTAAATGGATAAATGGCTGGGAATGTGGGCTCAGCTCATTACTTATATATATTACCTTGATTATAATTTGACCTCATGCACATTTCAGTTAGAAGAACCCTACAAAATATCACGTCTATTTATAATACAGCCGCACCTAACAAGTCTACAGAGAAACAACATCCTAATTGGAAAGAATAAAGGTTACCTTTGAGCGTAAACTGCACATTCATTAAGTCATCGATTTTATTCCTTTCTAATTATTGGTGGTTGTGCATCTCCTAGTAACTGAGATAAAGCTGTTTTTCCTCCTAACAACTCCTGAGAAATGGAAACCCTAAAGATCAGATAAGTGGATTGGGAGGATGTAGTTTTAACATGCAGTTTATTGGGGCCGTCGAAAATTAAGAAATATGTAGGATTCAAACTCTAACTTCCTTAAGTTCTGTGGCCAAAGGTCTGTTTTTACATCACTTCTTCTCTATCTGTGTCATTAGAGATACATCTTCTTTGAAGTTCAGAGTAAAATAATATTGTTGCCAATACACCCAAAATTTAATGTGCATGCATGTATGCTAAGTCTCTTCAGTCTTACCCAACACTTTGCGACCCTATGGACTGTAGCCCTCCAGGCTCCTCTGTCCATGGGATTCTCCAGGCAAGAATATGGAGTGGGTTGCCATGCCCTCCTCCAGGAATCTTCCCGACCCAAGGATCGAACCCGTTTCTCTTTATGCCTCCTGCATGGGCAGGCAGGTTCTTTACTACCAGCATCACCTGAGAAGCCCTAAAATTAAATACACATCTTGTCAATGGCAGTTTTTCTTGCTACCCATCTATAAGAAGTGAAGACATGGTTCACAGCTGTGGGTCTTGAACTCTTTGAAGAAAAGAATAAAGTTCATCTCCACTGGGAAACTTCCCGATCACCAACCCTCAGCACCATCCTCTCTCACAGTAACCTAAGTTGTCTCCCTGCTCATCTCATCCTGCCTCCCATTCACTGAATCACCCGTTGTATTAGTCTGCTCAGGCTGTCATCACAAAATATCACAGGCTGGGTGGCTTAAATGACAGACAGATACTTTCTCACAATTCTGGAGGCTGAAAGACAAAGACAAGGGTGCCAGCATGGCTGGGTTCTGGGGAGAGCTCTCTCCTCAGGTGGCGGATGGCTGCCTTCTTGCCATGTCCTCCAGTGGTGAAGAGACACCTCTGATGTCTCTTCCTCTTCTTATAATGGCACCAGTTCTATCAGATCAAGGTCCCACCCTTGTGCCCTCATTTAAACAATCACCTCCTTACAGGCCCTGTATCCAATGCAGTCACACAAGGCCTGGGACTTCCATATGTGAATGGGAGGGGGATACAATTCAGCTCATACCTCCCGTGGCCTGGCATCCTCAATTACAATCTATACCCTGAGTGGGGAGATTGGCTGGTAGGTAGCAAGGTTCAGCCAACTCACCATTTTTGTCATTTGGCTCCTGAAATAACTTCTCCAGGTGGCCCCTTGCAGAGACCAAGACATAAATTTCTCAGGGAAACTGTAAGGGTTGATGGAGTATGGAAGGTGTCAGTTAGCCAAAAGATTTAGCCGTGATTATCTGAGCAAAAAAATGGCTCTGACTGTGCTCTGACTGTGGAAGGATGAACACAGGGTTACACTTCAGAGTGGATTGTCACCTGCATCCTCAGATCTGAGAAGCACTGGAAACGTCTTCTAAAAACGTTTCTCTCGTTGGCCTGATGCTTTCACCATTAGAGATGCATTCCATTGGCTTAAGGAAAAGAGGCCCAATGTAGCTCTCAGTTAATAGAACACGGAAGGAGAAGAGACTGTTTCTTAATTGGTTTTTCTTTGTTTGTTTGTTTTTATTGTAAGAGCTTCTAGGGAAGGAACAGCATTTTGCTCACTTTGAGCTCTTACTTCACCTACCATGGTGACTTGCACAAAAATGGTGCTCATTAAATATGTCTTGAGTGACTGCATATTACCCTGAAGGAATTGAATTTCTTTCACTTCCACAAGCCAAGTGCTGAGTAGAAACTATTCTCTTCATTGTTCTCTATGTCTCTGAATATATTTGCCCATTTCATTTTCACTTCCTGAGCCAAACTGAGTGTGATGCCATAAAGGTCAAGCAATAAAACAACCTAAGCAGTCACATATTAATACTCACTTATTCCTAGACTTCTCCCCCACTTTGTGAGTATGTTAAATAGAACACAAGTTAGTTCCTACTTGGTGTGCATCTGTATAACAGGAAGTCATTGTGGGCCACAGGATAATCACAACCAATATGCCATTCACGTTGCAAATAAATCTACTCTTAAGCATTCTAACCACTGATTCATTTATTGTATTTTCTGGTTGTTTTTATATCGGACAGCTAAAGTTTCTGCCTTCTTCAGTTTGTGGCATTAGAAAAATATTTGTTTTGAAATTGCATCTCTTAGCTAGAGGAGTTGGCACTAAAAGAATGGACAAGTTAACATGGCCAGAAGAAGGCCTTGCCCCGCAAAGGCACAGACTCCGTGTTTCTGACAAGGATGGGGCAGCAGGAGAAGGTGTCAGGCCATGTCCAAGGCGAGGCAATGCTCAGTGACTTGGACCCACATCGAGCTCTTCTCTAAATGCTAGTTTTTGACCCATCTAGTTGAGAAGAAGAAACAGAATCTCCCTCAAATTAGCATAAGAAAAGCAGCTCTGTTCAAAAGGTATATCTCTTGGGGAATCCAAGGACAAAAAATAGGAAAATTGGAAAATCAGGACAAAAATAAAAACAAACCTCAGAGGACAAAACCAGAGCTTGTTGGGGACCCTCTGCAGCACAAGTTCCCTGACCTTTACACCAACACCACAGTAAAAATGTCTGGGCTCTTCTGTCTGTCTCTGTGACTTAGTCCCTTCAATTGCTAAGTGTGGCCCTGGAACATACATCATTGCATCACCTGAACTTGTCAGAATACAGAATCTCAGGCCCCACCCCAGCCCTACTTAACCAGCATCTGCCTTTTAGCAAGATCCTTGGACGAGGAGAGAGAGATACATAGAGAGATAGAGAAACGATATAATAGGCGGGGTCCTTGGCAATGGACTGACCACCCCTGAGGCAAGAGGTCACACTTGATTGAATTATCTTTAGGGTATATAAACCAAAGGCCATGAGCAAGAAGAAAAGTGAGGGATGTCAAGCAAATTGGCTTACCTGCGTATTTGAAATGTGTTTCTGAGCTCAGCGGAGCCTGAGTACATTTTGAGTGTTTCGCCCCTGCAAGAGTCTCTACGGTGGGCTGTTACCACATTTGTGCCCATTTCCTGAATTAGGCATCCTTGTTTCTCAGGTGACAAGCAATGTCAAGTGTCATTAGCAGAGTGAATGTTTGTGAGCACTGCTGTCCCACCAGAAGAATGCACTCAACGCACACAGAAAATGAAAGAGAAAAGGGAGCTCTTTATAATTCTCACCACTTCAGCGATGCAGTAATGAGCTCTCACCGCCTCTCTTCTTTTCTAAAATCCAAATCCTTCCAAAGCAGGATGTGCACTGATGCTTTCATCTTGGGTGGTGGTTTCTATACCTGCAGGTACAGAACAGAGCTCCATGTCATTTTCTCCTCAGGATTTAAACCTAACGTGAGGAGGCAAGCCTGTGGGTAGCTAATTAATAGATTTTTTTTTTTTTTTACAATTGCATGTATCTGGAATTTTCTGATTAAATTTCTGAGCCAATTAAAAATGAGACCAAAAGATTAATAAGCATTTTCTTCCTGCCTTGTGGAGTTGAAAACTGGCTGGGGAAGCCCCCAGGCAAACTCCTGAGTTGGGAGACACACCATAATAGAGTGGAAGGCTGTGGGCACAAGGGTTCAAAATAGGCACCGTTTCTCCCCTTTCTCTCTCTCTCTTCCTCTCCCTCCCCTCTCTCCCACTCAATAAAGCCCTAATCTCTCTGTATCTGTGCTCTAGTTTTCAGCACACAGAAGCTTTTTTCTTATCTACTAACAGCCAGAAATACAGAACCCTCCCGGCGCCCCAGGATCACAGGATTTCTACTATACCCCAAAAGTCCATTTTCCGTGTCCTGCCAGTCAACACATTCAATGGGTCCTGCTCCCTGGGGACAGACAGCCTGCAACCTGCCCTATCCTCCTGGGGCTCCTGCCCTGAGCACACCCTCTCTTCTTATCAGAAGAGGCATTGGCAACTCACTTTTGTTAAGAATGTTCAGAAGCAACCATGCGCTAAAGGGAGTTTAGGACCTAACAGAGGCTCTCTCTGTGATGTCATTTTTATAAATATAAGGAGTCAGAGGGAAGAGAGCTTCAAAGAAAAAATGTACTAAAATGATGCCCAGAACAGCATCTGCAGGTTAATACTTTTTCAAACCGTGTGGTTCTAGTGGGTGTTTCCAACACGTCCCAAGAGGAGGGCGCCTGCCCCAAGATGGGCCAATCATAAAGTCTCAACCCTATCACTGGGATTGGCCCAGGAATAGACATGTGACCCAAGTCAAGCCTATCAGAATTTTACTCTGGATTTTTTTCAAACCTGAGAGGTGGAAAGAGTCTTTCCTCTCATCTTGGAAATGTAAATATGCCAGGTTGGAACTACAGCAACTGCAACCCCAGGCACATGAGAAGCCAGTCTGAGCAGATGCTCAAAGGTGATGCTCAAAGAAGCCAAGACAAGCAATGAAGAGCAGGAGAGCCCTTACATGCCCAAGTCCCTGGTGCCAGTTTTCCCCAATGCCCACTCTGGCCCTGCCCTTGTCTACTTTCCCTAGTTCAAGTTCAGTTTCTTTCATTTGCCACCAGGAGAGCACTAGCTAATAGGTCCAGGACCTCCACTGCTGCTATAGATGCTCTCACTGAAACCTGCTCCCTCCCTTTTAAAACAGAAATGCTACCTTATGAACAGGCAGAATTGCTAGAATTGTAAAGATTCACATCACAATGCAACCAGAAGATTTAAAGGGATAAGAAAAGATGAAGAAAAAACAAAGACAACTGTCCAAGCATTTTATGTCAGGATCTAATTGCCATTTTACACAAGTCTCTATCATTAATGGAATATTCCTAGATTTTTCTATTTATATGGATTGCACACAGCACACTCACACTCACATCAACAGAGAGCATTCAGTAGTGAAAGTGTGTTTTAGTCATTCAGTTCCATCTGACTCCTTGCAACCCCATGGACTGTAGCCCACCAGGTTCCTCTGTCTGTGGGATTTCCCAGGCAAGAATACTGGAGTGGGTTGCCATGCCCTCCTTCAGGGACTCTTCCTGACCCAGGGATTGAACTCAGGTCTCCTGCGTTGCAGGCGAATTCTTTGCCATTAGGTCCTTGCCAACGCAGAGTATAGAGGACTGAACTGAACATCCCTTGAGTTCAACAGAGACGGTGAGTCAGCAGAGAACATGTGACTTTGGTGACCAGTCACTTAACTCTGGGACTCTGTTTCCTCATCTGAAAAAGGACTTTAATAAAGAAGGAAATTGGAGGTGAGGCAGCTGTTAGAACTAATAAACAGGGACTTCCTTGGCAGCCAGTGGTTAAGACTCCACACTTCCACTGCAGGGCTGCAGGTTCAATCCCTGATCAAAGAACTAAGATCCCACACATGTTGCATGGTCCAGCCAAAAAATAAAAAAATTAAAAATAATAAAGTAAATTTAGAAAGAACTAATAAACTCAGCAAATAGCTGGATATAAAGTTAACACACAAAAATCGGTTGCCATTTCTGTACACTAACAGTGACCAATCTAAAAAGGGAATTATAAAAATAATTTTATTTAAAATATTATCAAAAAATAAAATACTTAGGAATTGATCAAGTAGGTATAAGATTTGTACGATGAAAACTACATAATATTGCTGAAAGGAATTACAGAAGACATGAATAAATGAAAATATCCTTTGGATGTGATAACTTCATGGACTGGAAAGCTTAATGTTGGAAAACTTAATTTTAACAAAAATGTCAGTATTACCCAAAGCAATCCACAGACTCAATGCAGTCCCTATCAAAATCCTAAAGATATATTTTTAAGAAATAGAAAAATCCATCCTAAAATTTATATGGAATCTCAAGGGAGAGTAAACCAAGGTTCATGCATTCTCAGGTCAACTCCAAGTCAGAACAAGCCCTTTGACAAAAATTTCTCAGGGACCTACAGCAAAGATGTCTAGGACTGTTTAATCCCAAGCAGGCATCACAATTTATTATAAAACCAAATTTATTAAAACAGGATAGCACTGGCCTAAGACTCAAGATAAATCCATAGTTTCGAGTAGAAAACTATGAAAAAAATCTTAAATAAAAGTTAATGTAGAGACTTCCCTGGTGGTCCAGTGGTTGAGAGTCTGCCTGCCAATTCAGGGGACACAGTTTGATCTCAGTTCCGGGAGGATGCCACATGCCATGGAGCAGCTACGCCCGTGTGTCAGAGCTACTGAGCCCATGTGCTACAGCTACGGAGGCTGACAAACCTAGACCCCATGCTCCGCAGCAAGAAAAGCCACTGCGAAGAGAATCCAGTGCGCAGCAGTGAAGACCCTGTGTGGCCAAAAATAAAACCAAATAAATACAAATAATTTTTTTAAAAAAAGAATTAATGTGGCTTATTCCATAGACTTAGGTATAAATTCAGTTACAGCTCTTCTACTTGTCTAACTAATTGCTCAAGTTTCCCACCTTAGTAAGAAATTAGTAAGAAATTCATAATCTTCAGATTTTCCTTCATTCCAGCCAAATTGCTCAGGAACTGCAAGGGCCTATAGCATCCAAGAGAATTGGTGTTCAGTCTGCCACCCTCATCCTAGCAGAATGGGAACTGGGTCTAATCAAGTCACTGTTTCCATTGTTTCTCATTGTAATACAGTAGTCTTACTGAAAAAAGGATTCTATATATTTTGCCAGCTGTTGCTAGCCCACTGCTACAGTAAGATTTTTGTGGATCCAGGTTTCTGCATAGGCAGCTTCTTCAAGGAATACTCTGTGCTAAGTTCAGTCAAGAGCACCAAACTTCTTGGGGCTCTCAAGATTGCAGTTCCTAGTGGTCTGTTTTCTCCATTCCCCTTAGAGCCACCTTCCAGGGTACCAGATAAACACTTAATAGAGTAGAAGGAGGCCAAAGTAGGTAGTAAATACTAAAAGACTTTTGCTGGCTTTTGTCCCCAATTTCTAGGAGATGGCCTCCTAAATCTTCAGAATTTCCTGATGATAGGAGTGTCTTTGGTATTCATGGTGGGCCCATCAGACCACACATCATTGTTTATGCTAACAAAGTGATTCCCGTGGACCTCTAAGGTGACTGAGAATAGGGGCTGGCCATACCAGAAAGAACCAACTGTGTGATTAGAGGGCTGTGCTTTAAAACACATGCTATTAGCCCAATCTCTAGGTAGGGAAGGGAGACTGGAGATTTAGCCACATGCCAGTGATTAAATCAACCATACCTATGTATGACACCTTGATAAAAACACCAAAGCATGGTGAGAAATGGCCATGGGACCTCTGAATTTGCAGCTGGCGCTTGAAACTGAGGGCACTCTTATAGATGACTGTGCTTTTCCCTCAAATAAATAGAGGACTTAGAAGTAACGCAGGCAAGAAAATGTGGCAGTAAAGATGGACAGTAGTGGACAGGTTCAAGAGACAGAGTGAAATCAATAGGACTTAATGATGGATATTGTCATACACAATCCTAAAATGCAAATTTTTAAAAAACAATGAGCTATCAATCTTACTGTTACAGAAGAATTTTTAAATAGGAATTATAAAAACATGATTTTTTAAATCATAACCAAATAATACCTATATGTATCACTGCATAATAAGGATAAGGAAAAGCAAATAACTCTAATCTTTATTTTCATGTGCACTATTTCACACAAATCACATCAGTCAGGGACTAATAGATATAACTTCAGGGAAAGCAAACTATAAACCATAATAGAGATTTGTTATTTTTTAAGTCATTAACATTATAATCTCGTGTCATCTATCATAAGACTTGTCACTATCATACAAGCCTCAGAACTGTGCCTAATTGACTGAGTAGAAAATAGCTTTAAATTTCTATCTCCCTTTTTCTGTGGTTGAAATTTAAATCAGGCCAGTATTACAGTGCTCATCAATGAGTTTGCCCAAAGGAAAAACCTTAAGAGAAGCTTATATAATGAAAGAGCTAGCGCAAGAGCCACTGCACAGCACCACCTACAAATGAAACCTGTAACAGGCTCAAGAGCTTACTTTGTACTGTGAAGTTGGAAAAAATTGAGGACATAAGGTCTTTAAACTGCAAAGGTCCTGGGACTCCCCGTGGTGGTCCAGTGGCTAAGACTCCACTCTCCCAGTGCAGGGGGCCTGGGTTCAACCTCTAGTCAAGGAACTTGATCCCACATGAGCAACTGAAGATCTCACATGCTACCACATGCCACAATGGAGACTGAAGATCCTGCATGCCACAAGTGAGACCCCACGACAGCCAAAGAAGTAAATAAATATTTTTAAAAACACTCTACTTCTGTCAAAATAAAATCAAAGCTAATAGTCCTCAATGGCTTTGAGAATCAACTGGCCAAAGAGGCAGATTGTCACATGTGTCCATATCCCATGGATACAATCAACAGGAAAGACTGGAAAGGTAGGCACTTGAGAAATTGTTTCTCCACAATTAGGGGTATGGAGAACTGCAGGGAAAATGAAATGTTCCCTGTGCAGCTCTCTTTAAACATCTTTATTTCTGTCCCTGAGCAACCCGGATGTCTGCAAACCACACCAGCCCATGAGGTCACAGTAACAACACCCACATATTGCTGTTTCCTAGCCTAGTGCTATTAGGCTATGCAGCTGCCACTTCAAAGCCTCTCCCATTCTGAGACTCTCCGCGTGTTGTTATGCTCAGACAGAAGTCTGTTCACATCCCCCTGCTCCAAATGTCCACTGTCAAAGAGCCACTTGAGGGAGGTATCCTGACCCTGCCACAGCTGCCCATGTCCTCATACTCTGAGGGCCACCCTGGGAGAATGGCCTCATGCCCAGTGCTGACACCCAGATTTCCAAGCAGGAGCAGCTGGTTCGCCAAGGCTCGCAACATCCTTCATCAAAGTGATCCCTTCTCTTCTGCTGTCTCCCTCCTCTGCTACCTAAAATACATTTTACTTACTCTCAGAGTCAGACCAACAGCAACAGATGGCCATGCCAATCCCAAGCCACATATCCCTCGGGAGCCCAAGCAGGGCTCAGTTCTGTGCAGACACGGGGAATAAGCTCAGAGAGAGAGGGATGCAGTAAAGTATTAACACTTGATGAATCTGGAAGAGAAAGCTTATACATCTACTCATTGTTCTAGGATTTCCATTTCTCTGTAGATTTGAAATATTTCAAAATAAAAAGTTGAAGGAACAATTTAAAAATAAAAGGTCTACAGAAGATAGAAATCAAATTGCTTTAATGATTACATCCTAAATATGGTTCAATATATAGGACTTCCAAGGTGGCTCAGTGGGAAAGAATCTGCCTGCGATGCAGGATATGCAGGAGACATGGGTTCAATCCCTGGGTCGGGAAGATCCCCTGGAGGAGGAAATGGCAACCCACTCCAGTATTCTTTTTTTTTTTAATTGAAGGATAATTGCTTTACAGAATTTTGTTGTTTTCTGTCAAACCTCAGCATGAATCAGCCATAGGTATACATTTATCCCCTCCCTTTTGAAACTCCCTCCTGTCTCCCTCTCCACCCCACCCCTCTAGGTTGATACAGAGCCCCTGTTTGAGTTTCCTGAGACATACAGCAAATTCCTGCTGGTTATCTATTTTACATATGGTAATGTAAGTTTCCATGTTACTCTTTCCATACATCCCACCCTCTCCTCCCCTCTCCCCATGTCCATAAGTCTATTTCCTATGTCTGTTTCTCCATTGCTGCCCTGTAAATAAATTTTTCAGTACCATTTTTCTAGATTCCGGATATATTGTTAGAATACAATGTTTATTTTTCACTTTCTGACTTACTTCACTCTGCATAATGGGTTCTAGGTTCATCCACCTCATTAAAACTGACTCAAATGTGTTCCTTTTTATGGCTGAGTAATATTCCATTGTGTATATGTACCACAACTTCTTTATCCATTCATCTGTCCATGGACATCTAGATTGCTTCCATGTTCTAGCTATTGTAAATAGTGTTGCAATGAATAATGAGATACGTGTGTCTCTTTCGATTTTGGTTTCCTTAGGGTATGTGTCTAGGAGAGGGATTGCTGGGTCATATGGTGGTTTTATTCCTAGCTTTTTAGGGAATCTCCATACCATCTTCCAGTTTACATTCCCACCAACAATGCAAGAGCATTCCCTTTTCTCCACGCCCTCTCCAGCATTTATTGTTTGTAAACTTTTTGATGATGGCCATTCTGACCAGTGTGAGGTGATATCTCATTGTAGTTTGGATTTGCATTTCTCTAATAATAAGCAATGTTGAGCATCTTTGCATGTGTTTGTGCCATCTGTATGTCTTCTCCACTCCAGTATTCTTGCCTGCAGAATCTAATGGACCGAGGAGCCTGATGGGCTACAGTCCACGGGGGTCACAAAGAGTCAGATGCAACTTAGCAACTGAGCGTGCACCTGGCACACACATATAATTCATAATCATTAAAATGAGAATGGTGATGGCCTGGGCTAGGGCAGTGACAGTGAGCGTAGAAGCTAGGTTTGAGAGAGAGATGTCTGGCTGGAAACAAGAGGATGTGATTTATTGGATATGTGGTATGAGGGAGGGAGGAGTCAAGGGTGACACTATGATATACAGGTTGGGACAGATGATTCAAGAGGAGGACAACACATGTGGACACGGAACAGAGGAAGAGGGTGGAATGAATTGTGAGACTGGGATTGAGGTATGTGCAGTGTCGTGCACAAAACAGATAGCTAGTGGGAACCTGATATATAGCACCGGGAGCTCAGCTCGGTGCTCTCTGGTGACCTAGAGGGGTGGAATGGGGGGCGGGGGGGTCCAAAAGGAAGGGACTACATGTATACATGTAGCTGGTTCGCTTCATTGTGCAGCAGAAACTAGCACAGCATTGTAATGCAACTGTACCCCCAATCGAAAGTTAATAAAAGAAGAGGACAAGAGATCAATTCTGTTTGGACAGGACATCCAGGTGGGGATGGTCACAAGGCACACTGGACCATGAACAGAGCTGAATTTATGAGGAGTTAGGAGTCAGTAGAAGCTGGAGCCAGTGCATGCATCGGGTCCTCCACAAAAAGTAAGGAAAGGAGAAGAAAGGGAACTGAGGACAACGCACAGAGAGGCTGAGGGGAATCCCTCATTTCCAAGACAAAGCGCTCCATGTGAATCCCACACACTATGTTGTCTCCCTGTATAATTCATTCCTGGGCAAATTCCGCTCCTTGTTAACATTTCTTCTTTCCTTAGATTGTTTTTTATTATTTCAGTTTTATTATGCTGGTACAAAAGCCAAGTACTCCTCCTAATAAATGGCCTTTTTCATCTGTTATATCACCCAAATGAATTCAAGCACTTATAATTAGCAAGGTTTACATAACAGGTATAATTTCTTGATAATAAAGTCAGGCCATTATCGTTGGTTTTTCTTAATGGGAGCATTTTGTTTTTGAAATAAACAGCAGGCATTAACCAAAGATATCTGGATAGTAATAATATCCAACTCTGATCATAACCCGTTTGCTACTCTCTTGAAACTAATCATAATTCTACAACAAAATAAAAACATTAGGGGATTAATAAAAGCCATTTTATCAGACAAGGCTCATTCTTCTTTAGTGCTATATTTGTCACACAAGGGAAAATTACTTTATTACATGGATAGCAATGCATTTATGACAAGGCACTTGAAAAATAAGTCTGACACTCATTTTGAAATGAAATTCCATTTCTTAGTAGTCAAAAGCCATGCAGTCATCAAAATCCCTTAAAGAGAAAAAAAAAAACTGCATGCTTTTAGTGCTTTTAAGGGCTTTGTTCTTAAATAAAAGGACTTAGTAGGTGCAAGTATTAACAGTTTAGACTGTTGATATATGGTTTAAGTTAAATCAGAAATGAAATTCAGTACTATGGTCATGCCATATCAAAATAATTAGCAAAAGAAAGGATTTTTTTAATTAATCAGTAATTTTATATAGGCAAGCAGATAATTTCAAGGAAGGGGGAGGGGAGAAAAGCCACTTCTTCACTTAGAAGATAAATGGATAAATCACTGGTCTTGTCACCTGTGTGTCACTGGCTTACCCCACCAGCCACTTAGGAAACGCCAAGGTTCTGCAAAGTATCAGCTACCCTACCCCAGTTCCACCCCTGAACAAGTATGTCTAATCAGGGTGGAAGAGACTACCCATCAGAATGGTCTCCCATTTCATAATACAAAGTTGTAACTGGAAAGCATCTGCCCAGCCTGGAAAACCCAGTTGCCACTCCTTTTGCACCTAGGTAGAAACTCATAACCCATTCTCACCGTGAAGTCTGCTACTTCTGGACCTGGGCTTTTAAGAAGGCAGGCATCTCTGCTCCAGACTCTCTTTTTTCCCTCCTCTACCAGCTCGATGCAGATGACAACTAGATCCAAGAGAACTGCAGAATCTCCAGGTGGAAGTCTCCTGGGCCCCTGAATCAACGCATGGAGAACCATCCACTCTCCACTGGCCTGCATGTGAACAAAATATAAATTCTTATTGCATCTGAGCCATTATGCATTTTGGGTATATATGTTGCAGCAAGTTATCCTTTGTAAGATACCAGAGATGACGTGCATGTGCTACTCATAGACAAGTCAAATCCACTGTCCAGTCAGCTACTGTGTACCATAGCTTTTTTCTATTTTCTGCTCTATTCCTTGAACATGAGGCATCCCATTGTCAACTAGGTACCACTGCATCTACTGGGCTTCCCTCCTCATGACCTCAGTCAGCAACATGTGCCGCTTCTGTTGGGATCACCAGACTGGCTGCCACAGCCACTGAGTACCTCTGCCTCCACTGGTACTTCTGCATAATCTGGGTACCGCATATGCTCTGACCTGACACCACCACCCTTTCTGTATGCTGCTACCTCTCCAGCTAGAGCCCATAAAGTACTGAAACGCCTCCAAGGTCTGTGAGGAAAAATAAGTGAGAGGGGTTTTGCAGGTGGCTCAGTGGTAACGAGTCTCCCCGGAGAAGGAAAGGGCAACCCACTCCAGTATTCTCACCTGGAAATCCCATGGTCAGAAGAGCCTGACAGGCTAAGGCCCATGAGGTCGCAAAGAGTTGGATACGACTTAGTAACTAAACAACAACAACAACAATATAAGTGAGAATGTCTCTCCGTTCCAAAGTCATTTGGCTTCAAGCAACTGAAAGAGAAAACCCAGTTCATGGTGACTTAAGCAATAAAAGCATTTTCTTACCTCATGTGACAAGAAGTCCAAATATGCTGAACTCCAGATTGGGTGCACAGCTCCCCAACACCATCAAACATCTTACTTCTTTCTATCTTGACTTTGTCGTTCTCCTCTGTCAGCTTCTCATTCTGAGTTATCACAAGATAATGGCCACCAGCCCAAGCAGTATATCCCCATACAACAACAGTCGGGTAAAAAAATAGGAGACGTTTTTCCCAGAAGCCCAACTGCAGATATCTCCCACCATAACATTGGCCTTACATACATAGCCACCCTGACTCCAGAGAGCACTGGAAAAGGAAAACCCTGTTGAAAGGAATGAGATTGCCAAGGAACTTCCTTGGCAGTCCAGTGGTTAGAACTCTGGGCTTCCAATGCCAGGGGCACAGGTTCAAACCCTGGTCCTGGAACTAAGCTGCTACATGCCCCACAGCTCAGGTGAGAAACTGTTTTTAAAAAAAAAAAGGAATGATATTGCCATTCATGACTAAAACCCATCATGATTTTAGTCCCTAACTTGGTGCTGCAGGCCCCCTCCCCCAAAAAAAAAAAATTGTGTTTACCATAAAGGAGAGAAATGGCTATTGGGGGTGGAGAGGTAACCCACAATGGCTGCCAGATTCTGATACCACCACACTGCCTCCCACACAGGCAGAGCAGTTGAAAGCTTCTCTGCCTTCTGTGACCCACACCTGTGCCCCTGGGGAACCGGCCAGGTACAAGGTTAAGTGGGAGACATCTGCCCTCTATGTTACACACACACATTCGCTGTGTCTATGGCTTTGATAGTGGGTCAACCATTATTAAGCCTGTCTCTTAATATGATCGCTCACCTAGTCATAAAATGGCTTCCTCGCAGTGGCACCCCTCCAGTTTGAGAAATGAGCTCACGGTACCTGTGTATACTATACCTCATAATAGTCATCATTTGGCCTCAAGCCGCAGATTACCAGCCCAGTCGTATCACTTCTCATTTTTGCCTTGACACAGCTGGGCTTCAAATTGACAAGCATATTGTTTTTGATACATAGAAAAAACACTGGTCAGAATGTGTTAGAAAAAAAAGAGCCTTCTCCAAAAAGAAAATATCATTGGTGTTCAAGTCGCCTTAACAATAAACACTAATAATGACAACAAATTGTTTGTTCAATATTAACTGCATTTAACTGTGAGACAAATCAAAGATCGCCATAGGGAACACATGGCTTGCTAGGAATGGTATGTTTTAATAATTCTGAGAGAAAAATTCTAATTCATCCACAACATCAAAGGGTAACATTTCCCAGGGGAAATGAAATTAATCATAGCAAAGGAAAATGCAACTGAGTTAAATGCATTTTTTTTTATGCTATTAATACTTTTATTCTACTTTTCTGAGTGAATTCCCAAAGTGATGGGCTCTTGTTGGCAAAAAAACTCCAGAACAATCTGAGATGAGGCTTTCTGATCACCCACGCTTCATATCTGGGCCAATTCACAGGCCTTTGAGACAAGACAGATAGCGCCGCTGACACTAGGTTTCCAAAAGAGAGAGTGAATTTTTTAAAGCACATTATCTATCGAGGTGGTAACAGGTAAGATGTCTTTGGGGCTTCAGTTTAGGTCGGTGATTTCTAATCTACATAAATTTCCTTGGAACTGACTGTAAACTAGTTAAATGGTTGGCTGGTGACAAAAAGATGAGGAAAATAATGCATGCATATAAAGCAGCACAAAAGCTTTGGAGGGATTTGTATCTGTTCTGTAATTATGTTGGCGCATGGGAAATTAAAATTCTTGTTGGCCTCTCCCTTCGCTTTCTCCCACCCTCCAGGCCCCCTCATCTTGTCCCCAATAAATGAGCTCTTGGAGGAAAAGGTAGTTTGAGGTGGAAGAAAGCAAAGAGAAAGATGAGAGAGCAGGATGAAAAGACAGCCCAGCGAGAGCCTCCCTGTTCCCCAGTGAGGCACGGGGCTCTCACACAAGCAGGAAAGGCTGTTTTAATTAAAACCTGTGGTCGGTTCAAGGAAGAAAGTAGTTCAGATGAATAGTTTTCCTCATACATCCCTCATTACAGCTTGCACTTTGGGCTGTTTATGTTATTTCTCTAGACCAGGGGTGAACAGGGACAAATCTAGCCCAGCACCTGTGTTTGTATCACCCTCAAGAATGGTTTTTACATTTTTTACTTAAATATCTACATATTACTCCCAGTTTTTCCTCTTAGCCTGCCAAGTCTAAAACACTTACTCTCTGGCCCTTTAAGAAAAAGGTTTCCACTCTTTCTTCTAGTTGAGACCTCCAGGGGGCAGCACTGCTCAGTACATTCCTTTTCTTTTTTTTAATCTCTTGGATTCTATAATGCCTGATGGTTAGATTTTTTTAACTTCCAAAAGAGAATGCTAAATGCAGGAAGACATTTAAAAAAAAAGAAGAAGAACCTAAGGCTTCAGTTCAGTTCAGTCGCTCAGTCGTGTCCGACTCTTTGCGACCCCATGAATCACAGCACGCCAGGCCTCCCTGTCCATCACCAACTCCCAGAGTTCACTCAGACTCACGTCCATCGAGGCAGTGATGCCATCCAGCCATCTCATCCTCTGTTGTCCCCTTCTCCTCCTGCCCCCAATCCCTCCCAGCATCAGAGTCTTTTCCAATGAGTCAACTCTTCACATGAGGTGGCCAAAGTACTGGAGTTTCAGCTTTAGCATCATTCCTTCCAAAGAATCCCAGGCTGATTTCCTTCAGAATGGACTGGTTGGATCTCCTTGCAGTCCAAGGGACTCTCAAGGGTCTTAGAGGTGCTAATTGGCTGGTCAAAAGTCGGTAAAGGGAGACACAGCAGACTCCTACCTTGGAAGAATCTGTGTCCCAACTTGGAGAGGATAGTAAGAAGTTTTATAGTAACGGTGCAAAGAGGGTGTGATCAGCTTGTGGACGTACTTCTGATGGATTGGTGGTGAGGTAAGTAGGAGCCAGCATCACCAACCTTCAGGTTCCAACTGGTCTGGGGTCTTAAATGCTTGTGGGCAGAGTACCATCCTTAATCCGTAAACTTCTCCCACCTGTAGTGGGTTTCAGAGATACTGTAGTTCAGCTGCAAAACAGCTCAAAGATATTGTTGTGTGTATCCATTGATAGGGAAGGGCTTCCCTGATGGCTCAGTGGGTAAAGAATCTGCCTGCAATGCAAGAGACACAGCAGATGTGAGTTTGATCCCTGGGTTGGGAAGATCCCCTGGAAAAGGAAATGGCAACCCACCCCAGTATTCTTGCCTGGAAAATCCCATGGACAGAGGATCCTGGCAGACGGGCCACAGTGCAAAGGGTTGCAAAGAATAGGACACGACTTAGCAACTAAACACACTTTTTAATAGGGAACCAGGACCATGCCCTAGAGTTGCACTATTGTTTCTCTTGACTGTTTCTCCCTGGTCTCCCTCCTTTCCCTAATTAGCAACTGCTTGAATATGCCCATTGGAATTCAGGGAAGGTCTGGAGGCTGATTTTCCAAAAATCAAAAAAACAAGGGACACAGGAAGGCTTTGTGCCCAGGAACTCCACACGACCCTGCAAAGGGTACCTTGATGGAGAGAGGCCAACGCGTTTTTTAAAAAAGCAAACAAACAAACTAATCTTATTCCTAAGGAGAGGTACAGTTTGAGACTCAATCCCTGGGTAAGTGACAATCCTGACATTGTCCTAAACAATATATTTATGATTATATGGGCCTTTGGGAAGGCACTGCAAAACACACTTACTGTGAGGCTCAAAACTGATTTATGATGTACTTAATGGTAAACTGAGAGAGGAGAAACACATTGAGAAAATAAAATAAATTTCTTTCATTATGTTTACTAAGAATTACACCAGGGAGAACATAATTTGTTTGGTACATTTTATGCCCATTTTGAATGTCTCAAGTGATAAGAATTTCTGACTCTTTCCTTGGGGGAGGTAGGGACTATCCCTAAGCTAATACTTTTCATTGTCATTCATGTTTTCCAGGCAATAGTTCAAGGTATAATAGGTTTACTCACCACTCTACACAGATGCTGAATTGAAACCTTTCTAATAATACCCAAACTGTATTCTAATTTTTTGCTATGCTTTCAAAAGCTTGGGGATATAAAACCTTGATGTGTATATTTTAACAAATATTGATGCTTTCTTTGGAATTTGGGAGGCAAGTGTCAATGGATTGGATATAACTAAATGAATTGGATAGAACTAAACACTTTGACCTGTCATCTGGTCAGTTGTGATTAGCCCAGGTGATATTGCATAGGTGAACTGTGCTTTTATGTTACCTAGACAGTGTTAGAGAGAAACCCTTCATTCCTCTCCAGAGTGCTCTTTTGAAAGTCTTGCTGCTCTAGTTAGTTCAATGCTATTTATTTTTACTTGTGTTCATTACTTTAGTCCTCAGGAGTAATGTTCAATGTTTAGCAACAATAAATTTTATTTCCCACGTGACAGCCTGGTTACAAAGCTGATACAAATCCCTCTAAATCTTTCGTGTCGCCTAGTATGCATTCATTATTTTCTTCATCTTTTTGTCACCAGCCAACCATTTATCTCATTTACAGTCAGTTCCAAAGTAATTTATGTAGATTAGGAATCAAGAGTAGGCAAAGCCCTCCAGGCATCTCACTTGGCCCTCTCAGCTGTGGATTGGGGTCTTCCTCTAACAAACCAACTCCTCATCCAGCCTCTTCAGAGCTGTGATGCTGGCTTATTTAACTTCCACCGTCAGAACACACACTCTCTCATCATAATCAATCGACAAACAATTATTTATTTCTAGCCATGTAATGCTCTCCTAAGAAGTTGCTCCGGGTAAAAAAATCAATAAATAAAACCAAAATAAGTGACAACAGATGGCAAGAAGGCAATATGAAACAAGTGATTTTTCAGAGTTGATTTAAATGCTTAGCTAAGCATTCCAGAAAGTCTTGTCATTTCAAAAGCGAGTGTTGTACATACAGGGTAGAGGGAATCAAGTGGTCCTCAACGAAACTGTCTCTCGGTATTAATTTATCAAAGGGTGGACCAAGACAACCTACATTAAAATATATTTTGACTATTCAAGCTGTTTTGGACAGTTTTTAAATATTACTCCTGTAAAAGTCAAAATGGAATTAGTACTGCTAAGAGAGCTCTCTAAAATAGAGCTGAGAGACCACTGAGAAAATGTGCATGTACACATCTCGACTGGATGGTATCTAACCTTTTTGTTAATCAACAACTTATATTTCAAATCGCATATCTCATAGAAAAAAAGAACAGGGAATCAGGTCAGGTTGTATGAAAAAATAATAAAATGCAGGCTTGTCCTGCTTGCTCTGTTAACACCTGGGACAGGCTCTCCCTGACATCAGGCACTGCAGCAGCCCTTGTCGGCTGCCCCTTGCCAGACGCACCCTGGGCACAGTTGGCACATCCAGGGGCCATCAGGAGCAGCAGCTCTTCTTGCAGGAGGTGTATCTGTAGGTTTCACAGCTGCAGGAGCAGCTGGGGTCCATTTGGAGGAGAGGTGAGGCTGGGGGTGCAAAGCCAGAAAGCAGGCTCACTTGTCTGGTGGGAGGTGTGTTGGAGCCGAGGAACCCAGGTACCCTAAAGGAATCAGACCTTTAGGCTGCATCATCTCATCACTGGCAACCAGACATCTACCCAGTGTTCCAGAGACTCAAGATAGGTATCAGACCTCGACTGTAAAACAGCTCGTGACAGCCAATTTACTGCATCCTTACCCTGAAACAACTCATGGTAGCCATCCCTTAAGGACAAATATTTCCTTCCCTGTGTCAGACACGGTTTTTGGCCTTGTAAGCCTCTGACTCTTTCTCTTCCCCAGAATGTTTTCATTTTTACCTAAATCTGTGTCTCCAGAATTACAGTTCTTGTGATTCCAGATAAAGCTCTTTTCTTATTTGCAGCCTTCTGCACTGGGGGACAGGGTTGTTGCTATTGTTGACACTCCAATACAAAAAAATCTCCTTGTCTATTTAGGGTATATCAGAAATGGACAATGCAGTTTCTCTAAGGTAAAGTCGATCATCAAATATTTATTGACTTCAGGTCAGTTCAGTTGCTCAGTCGTGTCTGACTCTTTGTGACCCCATGAACCACAGCACACCAGGCCTCCCTGTCCATCACCAACTCCCAGAGTTTACCCAAACTCACGTCCATTGAGTCGGTGATACCATCCAACCATCTCATCCTCTGTTGTCCCCTTTTCCTCCTGCCTTAAATCTTTCCAAGTATCAAGGTCTTTTCAAATGAGTTGGCTCTTTGCATCAGGTGGCCAAAGTATTGGAGTTTCAGCTTCAATATCAGTCCTTCCAATGAACACCCAGGACTGATCTCCTTTAGGATGAACTGGTTGGATCTCCTTGCAGTCCAAGGGACTCTCAAGAGTCTTCAACACCACAGTTCAAAAGCCTCAATTCTTATGCACTCAGCTTTCTTTACGGTCCAACTCTCACATTCATAGATGACTACTGGAAAAAAACATAGCCTTGACTAGATGGACCTTTGTTGGCAAAGTAATGTCTCTGCTTTTGAATATGCTGTCTAGGTTGGTCATAACTTTCCTTCCAAGGAGTAAGCGTCTTTTAATTTCATGGCTGCATTCACCATCTGCAGTGATTTTGGAGCCCAAAAAAATAATCAG
>NW_011494931.1:1611570-1612112 GCF_000754665.1 Bison bison bison
CAGGTTGAGCTTTAAGCCAACTTTTTCACTCTCCTCTTTCACTTTCATCAAGAGGCTCTTTAGTTCTTCTTCACTTTCTGCCATAAGAGTGGTGTCATCTGCGTATCTGAGATTATTGATATTTCTCCCAGCAATCTTGATTCCAGCTTGTGCTTCTTCCAACCCAGCGTTTCTCATGATGTACTCTGCATATAAATTAAATAAGCAGGGTGACAATATACAGCCTTAATGAACTCCTTTTCCTATTTGGAACCAGTCTGTTTTTCTATGTCTATTTCTAACTGTTGCTTCCTGACGTGCATACAGATTTCTCAAGAGGCAGATCAGGTGGTCTGGTATTCCCATCTCTTTCAGAATTTTCCACAGTTTATTGTGATCCACACGGTCAAAGGCTTTGGCATAATCAATAAAGCAGAAATAGATGTTTTTCTGGAACTCTCTCACTTTTTTGATGATCCAGCGGATATTGGCAATTTGATCTCTGGTTCCTCTGCTTTTTCTAAAACCAGCTTGAACATCTGGAAGTTCATGGTTCATGTATT
>NW_011494931.1:1612212-1618182 GCF_000754665.1 Bison bison bison
GGTTCCTCTGCTTTTTCTAAAACCAGCTTGAACATCTGGAAGTTCATGGTTCATGTATTGCTGAAGCCTGGCTTGGAGAATTTTGAGCATTACCTTACTAGCGTGTGAGATGAGTGCAATTGTGCGGTAGTTTGAGCATTCTTTGGCATTGCCTTTCTTTGGGATTGGAATGAAAACTGACCTTTTCCAGTCCTGTGGCCACTGCTGAGTTTTCCATATTTGCTGGCATATTGAGTGCAGCACTTCCACAGCATCATCTTTAGGATTTGAAATAGCTCAACTGGAATTCCATCACCTCACTAGCTTTGTTGAGAGTCACTGTTTACTCTGTCTTATGTTGAGAGCTATAGAGAATGTCATAAATGGACTCAAAGAAGTGATAATTGAAGACCCCTTAATACAAAGTTGTCAACAAGAAGGCCAAATCCAAAAGGATGGAAAGCGTGGAGGGAAAGAGAGGTGTATCTATATATCCCTTTCTTCTCCTGTTTTATCCCCAAAGCTTTCCCAGCCACCACCCATCAAATTGAACTTGATGTATTAGGACATGGGTGCCATCAGACCTTTTAAAGCAGAAATAGAATAAAGCCATTGTCATACCATTTTTTCATGGGGTTCTCAAAGCAAGAATCCTGAAGTGGTCTGTCATTCCTTTTCCAGCAACAAAACTAAGACACTTACACATTGGAAGAAAAGCTATGACAATCCAAGAGAGCATATTAAAAAGCAAAGACAAAGTGATGTATAGTCAAAGCTATGGTTTTTCCAGTAGTCATGTACAGATGTGAGAATAGGACCATAAAGAAGGCTAAGCACTGAAGAATCAATGCTATTGAATTATGGTGTTAGAGAAGACTTTTGAGGGTCCCTTGGACAGCAAGGAGATCAAACCAGTCAATCCTAAAGGAAATCAGTCCTGAATGTTTACTGGAAGGACTGATGCTGAAGCTGAAGCTCCAATACTTTGGCCACCTGATGTGAAGAACCAACTCATTGGTAAAGAAGCTGATGCTTGGAAAGATTGAGGGCAGGAAAAGAAGGGAGAGACAGAGGATGAGATGGTTGGATGGCATCACTGACTCACTGGACATGAGTCTGAGCAAACTCTGGAAGACAGTGAAGGACAGGGAAGCCTGGCATGCTGCAGTCCACAGGGTCGCAAAGAGTCTTAAATAGCATGAACAAGGATAAGGCCATAGAAACAAGAGCAACCAACTTTTCTTGTAAACAAGTTCTGGATGGCATTTGCAAAGCTCTGCCCAAATTTTCTGTGGCTCTAATGAAGTAAGCCACACACACACACACAAAACCCTGCCTCCAAATGAGATTGTATCTAGACCATGTTCAGCAGACTCATGCTTTATTTATGCCTTTTTAAAATTACATTATTAAAGAAAAAAATCCTTGAAAAGCCCAAATTTATAACTGTGTCCTTTTAGAAATTAGGTCATGAGAAGTTGAGTCAAAACAAAAGATTTAAGACTGCCCAATCCAAAGCAACACAACCAAAACCTTCATCAAGGGTAAAAATTCACCCAAACAGAATTATGGTGTTGAGAAGATAAAACCTATATATCAAATTTTCTTACTGAAACGATTAGGATGTTTTGGAATTTTATTATATTTGACCATCTAGTCATTAGTTAAATATGTAACTTTTTAATCCACCATTATTTTACCATGCCTTCAAGTTTAAAAAATATTGTGGGTCATGGTTTTCTTTTGAGTTAGTAATTAATCTGTTCCTATTGAAGTTGATTTTCCACACCTCTTTTCATACTGGAAGTTTCTTTCCAAATTATTTCATCTTCTGGACCATTCTAAATAGCAATAGGCCGAGCTTCATTAATAAACGCCTAACAGTTCTCTCACCTCTTCATCAGGGGTGCTCGGGGTCAGTGTCGGGAGGATGTGTGCAGTCTTTCCCCAGCTTCTGTGCTTTGATGGTGACTAGAAGCAGCCAAACTCCCTTGGCTAGTTTGCATGTTAAAGGTAGTACTGGCAGGTGTCTGGTTGAAGATCTAAAAGCTCCTCTCTTGTGTGTACAAGGGCAAACTCTTCAGTGACATGAATTGACAATAAGAAGCATATTCAATAAACTTCAATAACCCTTTGTACCCACTTTTTTAAGCCAGAAAACCTGTATTAGAGAAAGTTTGGACCTAATGTTTTCTACTGTGTCACTCTGCCCAACTTGCCTTAGTTGTCAACATAAAACCTTTTAATGTGTCCCTGCTTCCTGATTCTACCAAACAGAGGCAGAAAACTCCAAGTCTGGTTTTTTAATTGTTTTTTCACTTCTTTTCAATTTCTAATTCCACTTGCAGATCACTCACTTGTTTTTTATACAGAGCAGAAGTGCTTGAATTATGCATAAAACCTTTTAAAAGGCATTTTTTCAGATAAAACACTTTGTATTATTAAGCATTGTAAAATTATTATTGCACATCACTTTTATTATGTAGCTCATTTTAAATGGGCCAGAATATTTAATCATCCAAGAAAAGCCATAGTTATAGCTTAAAATTGAAAATATATCTGCACATTTTTTCCATAAAATATGCATGCATGATTTTCAGCTCCATTTAACTAATGTGTTTTGGAAATATGTTACAATAGTAAATGCAACAAATCTCAGTTGAGGGAAAAAAAGTAATATAAAAAGTTGATTAATAGCAATGTATACTTTTTTTCATTTTACAGAAGTCCCTATTATGAAATATGAATCATTTTACATAGATAACCTCTGTATTTCTGTGCCGTTTATCTAAACTGTAGTATATTACAACTCTGGGTGCAGAATTGCAAATTACGTCAAAGAAACAGTCAAAACAACATAAATTACCCATAATGCACTTGCAAAGAAAACGTTGCAACTGTTAAAGAATTAAAGAGTAATCCAAAAAAAATCAGATAATGCCTACAGCCTGGATATAAGTAGGATCAGAAATGTAATACATTTGCAATTATATTATTGAAAATTATTTCTTAGTTGAACTAGTGATGTAAAAATGGAAACTGTGAGGTCATTTGGATTAATGATCTTCATAGTCAGATCCTGGTAAGCATCTAAAACATGTATGGCCCTGTATGTAAAACACATTTCCTAGATGGCATCACTTTTCTCAGATGTAACTTCACAGTGAAACTGAGCCAGTCTTTAAAACATGTATTAAAAAATTTGTATGGGAGCACATTTCCGTAAGGCAAAATTGGTTTGTGGTTTCTACTGTAAGAAAGAGAATTACTGTGCACAGTATAGGAAGTCTAATTTTATGGTCTGCATGACTGGGTAGTAGCTAGAGTTTTCAGCTCCACCACACATGTCATGAATAACAATACGTTGAATTTACATAGCTATTTCCTCAGTGGAATTCCAAGACCACATAATCTCATTTAGACTCATAACATCTCTCCCAGGAACCATGAAGTAAGAAATATCTCCATTTTAAACAACGGAAAAGGAGGAGGCATATAGAGATTGAACCACATCTGGCACCAAAGAGATTAAAAAATATAATACTTTCCTAATAATGGCAGAACTTCCAACAATCCACTCAGAGAGATTCCAAGAGTGCAGACCCTGCTGACCACGCACAGGTGCCACACTTTCACAGTGGCCAACTCAGACCACTGCTGTAAAACAGACCAGCCTCAGTATTGGGAGAACCAGACTTCCCCATTTTCAACACTGACCCTGCACCTTTTTACACCCAGACCACTACCAACTACCACCACCTCTCACACCGCCTATCCCTACCTCAGGATTGTGCTTAGTCGCTTAGTTATGTATGACTGTGACCCCATGGACTGTGGCCTGCCAGGCTCCTCTGTCCATGGGGATTCTCCAGGCAAGAATACTGGAGTGGGTTGCCATGCCCTCCTCCAGGGGATCTTCCCAACCCAGGGATCAAACCCAAGTCTCCTGTACTGCAGGCAGATTCTTTACCATCTGAGATACCAGGGAAGCCCTATGCCTTCTATTAATAGGGCCCAGCACTCATCCCTTGGTTCAGCCCTTAATGGCTCTGGTCTTCCTAGACTTTGGCTTCTGCAAACTAGATCTTCTTCCCTGCTCTTACCATTGATTAGCATATCTAAACACAGGACTCTCCTCCTCACCTTGGACTTCTGGGCCTCAGGTCTCCTTCCTGACTTCTTCCACATGAGAACTGTTGATCATCTTTCAGCCCAGCCTGAGACTCAACATTCCCACACATTACTCCATAGGCTAGACGCTAGCCAGCCCACCTGCAGTCTGGATCTGCATGGCCCCAGCTGCCACTTGAGGGCAAGCAGCTCCTGTAGCAGTGGACTCTAACATACTTCTATATGACTGATGGCCTGAACACCGGGGTAAGGAGGACAGAATCACAGACCTAGACCCCAGACAGCCTTGCCATTCTGTGGCCATGGCTGTACTGCCCAGTGACCAGCCAGCAATGCTAGTCATCTTCACGTTCTTCAACACAGAGGGGACGTGAAGGCAATTAGTGGCTGGACAAACAGCTCCAAGAGGTAGGTTCTGCAAGCAATGAAATGTAGCAAAATATTAATACAATCTTCCTAGGAGATGCAGCATTGAGTAATTGTGGTCTTCTTGCTCAAAATCTAGCCCCAGGCCTGTATTGCTCTTGTAATCATTTATATCACCACCAAAACAAAACAAAAAACTAGCAGCATGGGGGGCTTTTCTGCTGAGAAACTAACCAGTTTCCTAAGATGCTCATCTGTTGTCAGTGAGCAACTTGCAAACCACTTTGAGACAGGCAGGATACTGCCTCTTGAGAAGGTAGAGAGGTCAGTTTGACTGTTTAACTTGGCCTTAAAAATTATGCCCCATAAATGCTGATATTTTTCTCTTGGTGCTGATCCTCCCTGGCCATTTCCTGACTTGATTCCACCTTGTTCTTATAGCTTCTCACCATCACTCCAGACACTGTTCTGCAGCACTGGTTACCCGTGAGCCAAGCCCCAGGCTGAACCAATTAGTGCCTCATCCATCTGAATACACTTAAGTTCAATGCCCTAGTGCCCTGGTCATCGGAGAAGGCAATGGCACCCCACTCCAGTACTTTTGCCTGGAAAATCCCATGGATGGAGGAGTCTGGTAGGCTGCTGTCCATGGGGTCGCTAAGATTGGACACAGCTGAGCGACTTCACTTTCACTTTTCACTTTCATGCATTGGAGAAGGAAATGGCAACCCACTCCAGTGTTCTTGCCTGAAGAATCCCAGGGACAGGGGAGCCTGGTGGGCGGCCGCCTATGGGGTCGCACAGAGTCGGACACGACTGAAGCGACCTAGCAGCAGCAGCCCTGGTCAGTAGCCTCTCCCAATTGAGCAATTGGTTTAAGTGATTTTCAATCATCACTGTCCATTTACACTCACTCCTGACCTCTCCAACCAAAAAGCAAAAATCTAAGAATTGTATGTTTCTTATATATTTTTTCACTGAACATCCATTTCCCTTATTTTTTCTTCAGTACATAATTTTGTTCAGTATGGAAGTGAACCTAGCTGAAAAATTCTCCTTCCTGGACTCCCCTGCAGTTAGGGGGGCCCTGAGACACAGTTGCCTTTTTTTTTTTTTTGGCTGCACTGAGTCTTCATTATTGCTCAAAGGCTTTCTCTAGTTGCAGTGAGCGGGGGCTACTCTCTACTTGCGGTGCAGGGGTTTCCCATTGTGGTAGCTTCTCTTGTTGCAGAGCACAGCCTCTAGAGTATATGGGCTTCAGTAATTGTGGCACACAGGCCTAAGTTGCCCCCAGGGCATGTGGAATCTTCCTGGACTAGGGATCAAACCCATTTCCCCTGCACCCACAGCAGATCTCAATCACTGGACCACCAGGGAAGTCCTGAGACCCAGATCTTAACTCTAGGTGCAGAAGGAAGTCTTTGGAGAGAGCATCCCTTTCCAAACACCAAAGATAGAGGCAAACAGGCTGGGCACTTCTTCCAGTATAGAATG
>NW_011494931.1:1618282-1632268 GCF_000754665.1 Bison bison bison
ATAGAATGTGTAGTTGGAGCCAGAGATAGAAAAGTGAACTCACAATCATTAGGCAACACACCTGAAGATAAACACTAAGGATGAAGAAGGAGCTAGGACTCTGATGCATTGTGTGGGTGCTTCCCCAGCCATGGACTGCCCACCTCTGGACTTATTATAAGAAAAAATAAATAAAACCCCTGTTTGGTTAAGGCATGCGGTCAGATATTTCTATTCTTCTATTACTTGTAATCAAATGCCTTCCTACCTTATACTTGCTTTCTTCTTTGCCCATGGAATTTCTACTAGACTGGTCTATAATTGTCACATCCTAATGGCCAAAGCTCAGGTCTTATTTTCACACTTCCTGGCTTTTTACTTTTTAGCTGGAAACATATGCAACATTTGACCTATAAGACTAAAGCCCCTTCATCTTTTGCAAAAGCACAATAATGATGAAATAAAATAATATTTAAGCATGAATACTTCAACTATACACCCTGGCTTAAACCAAGAGAACTGGAGAACAAAGAAAGCAAATCATTTCATCAAGATTTAAAGAAGAGAAGATCAAGGTTTACATCTTCTCTTCATTATTCACTATTTGTACAGACATGAGCCACCCACTTAACTCTCTCCAAGCTTCAGTTTGTCTATAAAATGGAGATAACAATAATGTCTACCAATAGTTGCCATCACTCAATGAAAAAGCAGACATATGAACAATAATAGTTATTATTGACTGTAATAATTATCTAAGAGTCTTTTCATCATGTGAATAAAAATGCATTTTGACCTATTTTCTTTTCGGAATGTATTTTCTACAATTTTTATAATACCCTCCCCACCATTTCCAGAAAAAAAGGATAAGGTAAAGGAGTTAGAAGCTATCTTTCCTGTGAATGCTCGATTCTAATTAGAATCCTAAGAAGGATTCCTCCAGCTGTGGATTGGATGCATTGATAACACAATGCATCTGGGACACATTGATAATCCAGCCCATACCAGTGAAGCGCAAAAGAGCAGATACCCTCCCCCTGTATGACGTAAAAACCGAGCACCCAAAGCCAACTAAAACCAGAAAATTGGAAATTTTCTAGTGAGCACATTTTTTTCTAGTAAGCACATTCATTAAGGGGGGTTTCTTTCCCTTTGTATACCACGAATTCATCTATTCTTCACCATGCCTTAAACAGAGATTATCCTCTACGTTATATGAGTGTGTGCCATATTACTACAATTTTTTGGAAACTATAGAAAAAGCAAAACCAATCTGTAAAATTTGTCTTCTTTCTCTTCCTCCTTTCATTTTTCTACTTATTAATAATTGACCATAAATATCCAGAAACTACAAAGATTCGGTTAGAATTTGATATATGTCATAAATTTACAGAAGAAAGTACCTGAAACCAAGGACAAAGGGATTCTTAAGAATGCTGAAAAGCAGTGCACGTTTCTAAGAATCTTCTCACAATGACAACAGCTCTCCTCAAGTTGTCATTGTCATTTCCATAATGCTTAGATCCTGAGATTTTAAAGTGCGTGTACTGTCTGCAATACACAGCACCGGGCTGACGAGGGCTACAAACATTTCCTTGTAGAGTTTGGGCTTTTGTCCCTTCTGTCAAGGTTGGTGAGTGTCACTGTCTTCATTGCTGCCTGCGTTTCATGCAGATCTGGACATTAACTTCTGTACCAATTTCTATGAATACTCATTGCAACCTTGTTGATCATCAAGCCTGACAAGGTTAAACTTGAGAACGTGAAAGTCGGCTGAAAGCAGACTGGAGAAGTGTGCTCAGAGAAGTGTCTGGATGTTCCCAAGCCTGGGAAGAGAAAGTGCTGGTGCCTCTCCTCGCATCCCTGAAGCCTGAATCGAGCCCCCCGGGCCTGGCCCCCAGCTCTGTCCCCCCTGGGGAACTGGCCCCCAGCTCTGTTCCCCTGGGGAACTGGCCCCGAGACTAGTCTTGTCACCTTTCCTGCCACTGAGGCACGGGCTGTGTGAAGGAAAGCAGGTCATTTGGAGTCTCGGACAGAGAGGATATTTGTGCAACTGCTTACCTTCTCTAAAATGCCATTGCTTTTCCTACTTAACAGCTTTAAAATGTAAAAATTAGTAACAGTGTATGGGTACCTTCTCAAGGTTTTGGGCTAGGGGATAGAAGAAGCTAAACAGAATGACTCCTCCCCAGACCAGCTGTTATCAAGAGCCTTAAATATCTAGATCCTTCAACACGACCGTCTCCCACCTCTTCTACCTCCTCCAGTTAGTGACTATACTTGCCTGTTTTCTTGATACCAGTCCCTGGGTGAAACAGCTGGTGTACTATACTACTGTACTTTTCAGAGTACTGTGCTGTACTCTGAACCCCATTATACATGGGGTTTTTTTGTTGTTGTTTATTTTTATATTTGTTTGGTTTTTATGTATTATTTGCATGAAAAGTATCATAAACTTATTACAGTACAGTACTATAAAGCTAATTGTGTTAGTTGTGTACCCAGGCTAAACTTTGTTGGACTTACAAGCAAATTGGACTTAGGAATGTGCTCTTATTTGTTCGTATGTTGGGGACTACTATAATTATCATCCCCATTTTATAGATGAAAAGCTAGAGAGGAAAAGCAAATGCTTTGCCCAGGATTCCACAGCAAATGAACTACTAAGTGGCAAAGCTGGGAGTTGAACCTCAGTAGTCTGCTCTGACTCTCCCCAAGCGAGGCCCATGATCTTGGAGACTGTGGGGGAGGGGAGGTGACAAGTTTTATTAGTCCATTTGGGTATACATTTCAAGCCACTTTCACTAACCGAGCTCTAAGAATAATGAAGTTATTTGGTTACTCCAATCGGACTCCTGTGTCTATTTCTCAATTGTTTCAGAATTTAGATGGAAAGGGTTGCAAATTGCTTGCTCCCTCAGAAACCCCAACACTGACCTTGTCCGCTTTTACTGAAATAGGATAAAGGATTGAAATTAGATAACCCTGTCTTTCCAATTTACTCCAAACTGGGGACACTTAGCTCAGTTAGGGAGCATTCATGCTTCTCCTGTCCAGTGACTAGACTTTCTTCCTCAACACTTGGATCATCACTATATCAAGGACTCCCTAATTTCCCTGGTCCTCCAGCAGCCTTCCCACAGTTCAAATTTCTTATATAATCTGGGTTTCCTTCCACTATGACTAAGTAGAGGAGATGGGAGTCCCTTATTGATGGGTTAGCCCAGGTTCTCTGAGGGTCCACACACCCAATTACACATCTCACCCATCATTCAAGTTCCAAGTGCACTCCTCTTACTCCATGAGCACACGACAGCCCGCTTTGTTCTCTCACCCACTTTACATGTGTGTGTACATGCTTAGTTGCTCAGTTGTGTCTGACTCTGCAACCCCTTGGATTGTAGCCTGCCAGGCTCCTCTGTCCATGGGATTCTCCAGACAAGAATACTGGAGTGGGTAGCGATTCCCTTCTCCGGGGGATCTTCCCAACCCAGGGATTGAACCTGGGTCTCCTGCATTGCAGGTGAATTCTTTACCATCTGAGCCACCAGGGAAGCTCACTGTAAACTTATAATCTAAAGCAAAAGCTTTCAACAATTATTTATTGGGTACCATTTGCACCTTGGAAATACCATTCGAAGTACCATTTGCTCTTTGGAAGAAAAGCTATGACCAACCTAGACAGCACATTAAAAAGCAGAGACATTACTTTGCCAACAAAGGTCAATCTAGTCAAAGCTATGGTTTTTCCAGTGGTCATTTATGGATGTGAGAGTTGGACTGTGAAGAAAGCTGAGCACCAAAGAATTGATGCTTTTGAACTGTGGTGTTGGAGAAGACTCTTGAGAGTCCCTTGGACTGCAAGGAGATCCAATCAGTCAATCCTAAAGGAAATCAGTCCTGAATATTCATTGGAAGGACTGATGCTGAAGCTGAAACTCCAATGCTTTGGCCACCTGATGTGAAGAGCCCACACATTGGTAAAGATTGTGATGCTGAGAAGCATTGAGGACAGGAGGAAAGAGGGCAACAGAGGATGAGATGGCTGGATGGCATCACCAACTCGATGGCCATGAGTTTGAGTTGAATTTGAGTTGGTGATGGACAGGGAGGCCTAGTGTGCTGCAGTCCATGGAGTTGCAAAGAGTCAGACACAACTGAGCAACTGAACTAAACTGAACCATTTGAAGTGACCTGAAAGTTGCTCAGTCATGTCCGACTCTTTGCAACACCATGGATTGTATAGTCCACGGAATTCTCCAGGCCAGAATACTGGAATGGGTAGCCTTTCCCTTCTCCAGCGGATCTTTCTGATCCAGGAATCGAACAGGAGTCTCCTGCATTGCAGGTGGATTCTTTACCAACTGAGCTATCAGGGAAGCCCAAGTACCATTTATGCACCTAGAATTCAGCAGCAAAGAAGAGATAAATGTGGCTTTTCTGTGGCTGGTCTCACTTACAATTCATTCAGCCTGAGTAAACAGCTGTAAGGGTATATGAATCTACATTTTTCTTCTCTAAGTTCCAGAAAAGCTGAGTGCCACTCAGGACTAAGCCAGAAAGTTTTGGAAAATTTTATTCTATGTTCAAAAATAGGAAGGCCCATACAATTATCCAGTAGATAATGATTTCGATTAGAGATTTTGCCTTAGCTCTCGGATAGCTTTCATGGGGCCTACAAATCTTCTGATGTTGTTTGCAAATTTTTTGTGCATATACGTCTGTGCATTTTACTCTGGAAAGGGTCTTTAGAATCTCCAGACCTCCATGAACCAGGTAAGGTTAAGAAACCATTGCTTTAGAGCAACTGTGATGAACGGACTCCTAAGGGAGAATCTGGTAGGATTTCTTCACACTCTGAGTCCTGGGGCTCTGGTCATACCACTAAAGAGACATGAAGTCAACTTGATGCCAGGGTACCATGGGTACAGAACATGCAACACTCTGGGTACCAAGCCAGGAGCACTATGGATACTGAGCCCACAGGGTCTTCTGTCTGTCTTTCTGCACAGCAACTACTGAAGGCATTTCCCCTAGGCTTTCTCTCCCTCAAAACTCCTCTTTCTGCTCTTCAATGTAGGGGAAGAAAGAGGTAGACAAGACATCACACACTGAGAGCATAAAAATCTGTGATTAAAATCTCTCCAATCAAAAAGAGGTTAAGTTTCCCTTTCACTTTATATTTTAATTTAACAAAATAAAATTTCAAAACCTTAATGTAACTTTATTATAACTTAACTTGTAGCACAAAAATAGTAAAGAGGCACTGAAACATTATCAGTCTCTCAGTTTGGAGAGTCTTTTTTTAAATATCCTGGAAAGTTGTGAGGCCATATAAAAATTCATAATATAATGATAAACTCATCATAGCTACAACAAGTCATGCTTTTGCTAAAATAAGGTGCTTATATTCAAGTTTGGATAAATTTAAAAAATAACTCTCTTTCTGGCTTACTTCACTCTGTATAATAGGCTCAGTAACTAATGCATGTATATGGAATTTAGAAAGATGGTAACAATAACCGTGTATACGAGACAGCAAAAGAGACACTGATGTATAGAACAGTCTTTTGGACTCTGTGGGAGAGGGAGAGGGTGGGATGATTTGGGAGAATGGCATTGAAACATGTATAATATCATATATGAAATGAGTCACCAGTCCAGGTTCAATGCACGTTACTGGATGCTTGGGGCTGGTGCACTGGGATGACCCAGAGGGATGGTATGGGGAGGGAGGAGGGAGGAGGGTTCAGGATGGGGAACACGTGTATACCTGTGGCGGATTCATGTTGATATATGGCAAAACCAATACAATATTGTAAAGTTAAAAAATAAAAAAAATAATAATAACTCTCCCACTTTCCTCAATTTTCTGTATTTTTCACCTCCTTCTTTATATTTAAATACCCACCTTGCTATACTTCTGTTGCTTTCTTAAATTGTATTTTTTAAATTGGTAAATACATATATCTCCAAAGGGGAGAAAGACATGCTACAATTTGCACAGAATTTCACATGCCAAAACACAGCCTGGGGTTTCCTTTCTACTCTTAAAAAAGTGAAATATTAACTTTCTAAGTGAAAGCTTCTAGAAGGGTAGCTTGAAATTTAAACATAATGACCTCCTAAACAACCCACCAGGGTAAAAATGGTTGCAACCCACAGCTGCTACAAACTGCCTGCAATTCAAAACGTTCTCAAAGCTCTTCCTTCGCAGGACCTACATCTAAAGCAATCATTTTGCCAATCTTTCTTTTAAGGTTTTGGTTTATAGGATTGATGTAGAGTAAACCTGTGATAGGATGACAGAGAGTATGGTGTCCCTTTCCACTGAGAGCTAATGTAAGAGAGTTCACCATACGGAGGTGGGGGCACAGGCGGCACAGACTGGCAGCAAACTTCCTCTTCAGGAGAAATCGGCTTTTCTCTGATGGGATCTTTGGTTATGAAAGGGAAAGCACACAATAGGGTGATCAAGGACAAGACAATGAGAGAGCTGAATTGTTCCACACATTTTAGTGAAAGGAATGTTGAGTAGCCAGAAGCAAGGAGGGAACTGCAGATTAGAGAGGCAAAGAGAGGAGAGAAGGAGGAGAGGAAACTGGCAGTTGGCAGAGGGCCAGGGAGCTGGACTTTTCAAAACAAGAAGGAAAAATAAGCAGTTTTTAAGTCATCTGCTATAGGTATTTTGTTTCAATGCAATCCTCATTTTTAACCATAAAATTTTTATGAAATTCCCTGTTTTTGTGAGCAGTGTCTGAGGTAGATGAAGGAGAAGTCCCCATGCTCTGCATTTTGATTGATTCAGGACATAAACAAGAGGACAGACACAGGAGTCGAGACAACAGTGAATTTGAAAATTCTGAGAAGCAGGAAATAGACCAATACATGACTAAGAAGACCAAGTTCTCCCCTGGAAATTGTCAGAGGGATGCTGTGTCACTTGGATTTTGTCAGACAAGCAGAACCACCATGTGGGATTCACTATGGGGATCGCCTCTTATACAGTAGTGGGAGCTGCTGAGGAATTCTGCGGAAGGCTGTTGGTCTCCTTGATTGTTGTGGGCCTGAAGTCTCTGTAGAGCCTCGGAACCATCGGTTGGGAGGAAGAGCTGGGCATGAAAAGGGGAGAGCAAGGACAAACTGGAGCCCTCATGCCTTGTTACCTCTGACCTCAGTGACATAGGTGGTCTACAGAAGGAGCTGGTGCTCTTCATCACACATACAGAACCACACATACACCTGGCCCAGGATTCCAAGAAACTGAAGGAGGTGATCCAGCAGGAGCTGGAGGAGCTATGGGTTTGGCTGCTGCCTTGTACTACCAAGATGTGCCAATAGATCAGGGACAGCATGCCTGAAATCCAAGGGTGACTGGTGGCTAAAGACCCTGATGCTAGAAAAGATTGAGGGCAGGAAGCAAAAGGGGCAACAGAGGATAAGATGGTTGGATGGCATCACTGACTCAAAGGACAGTTTGAGCAAACTCCAGGAGATGATGAAGGACAGGGAGGCTGGGTGTGCTACGGTTGGTGGGGTCTCAAAGAGTCAGACATGACTTAGTGACTGACAACAACAATGATGGGCAATGGTGAAAGGAATCACTCCCAACTTTCACAGTGTTTTCCTGGACCCATGGATCCTAGTAATACAAGGAATAGCATCATACACTGGTCACTGATTTAAAGCATACGCCACACCCTGGAGGGTTGGTGTTCTCCAGCTGTTCTCCAGCTGTTGCTTAACCTACAAGGTGTTGCTATCCAGCTGGCATGGAAAATAAATCAGCAAATGGCTAGTCTGGCATTCTAACAGACCAGTGACCTCTGGTCAATGAGGGACACAGTAAGATCAGTGAATTTCATTAGCATGAGTCCACGGCTGCACTTCAATTACTAGTAAATGAGTTCCTTGGTCAGGAGGAATGCTGTGGGAATACCTTGACATGAATCATACTCTGTAACTCCACAGATGGTGGTTTTGGCAAAAGCATTGACAGCAAGGAAAACAAATTCATATCAAGAGTGTCACTTCCAGTAAGAACCAAGTACTGCCTCTTCCAAGATGGATGTGGTCCAATGTACAATAATCAACCCATCACTAGGTCTCATCATCCTGGGGACTGGTGCCATGTAGTGGGGCTCAGAGTTGGTCTCTGCTATCGGCTGGTTGGGCACTCAGCAGTGACTGTAAACAGATCAGCCTTAGTGAGCAGAAGTCCATGTCGTTGAGTTCATACATAACCTCCATCTCTGACGCCATGGCCACTTTGTTCATGAGCCCATTGGGCAAGGATGGATTGACTTGTGAAAGAACCTGATTGACGTCCACAGAGCAGGGCATGTTTTCCATCTGATTGTTAAGATTCTCCTCTACTGAGGTTGCTCTTTCATGAACGGTCACATCTTCATGCCCTATGACCATTCAGAAAGATCTATCCACACCTCTCCTTGTCATCAATTTTCCAGTTGTGTTGCTTCTTAGGCAAACACATTCCAGCCCATAACACTGACTATCTTATCAAACCATTAGCCATGGTCTATGAATCAGCATGGATTTCCCAGGTGACACTAGTGGTAAAGAACCACTAGCAATGCAGGAGACATAAAAAATGCGAGTTCAATCCCTGGGTCAGGAAGATCTCCTGGAGGAGGGGATGGCAACCCACTCCAGTACTCTTGCCTGGAGAATCTCATGAACAGAGATCCGTAGGGTCTCAGAGAATCAGACCCAAATGAAGCAACTTAGCATGCATGGATCAGCAAAGAGCCATATCTCAAGGCATCTCTTCTTCCAGGGAAATAACTAGATGTACTCCTTGAATTACTGTCCAACAATAAGACTTTCCTTCACTACTGTACTTCAGAGCCACCTCAGGGGGGCTAGTAGTACTTACTGAGCTATCCGCTTTGGTTTGGGCCACATATCATACAGATCTATAAACTAGGCCTGAATTTTATTTTTCCTCAGTCAACATTAGTCATGGGGAACTCCCTATGAGGCTATTCATGTGAGTTGAGAAAACAGAAGCAAGATAGCAAGAGTGGGGGCCATGGGCATCTGTGCCACCTGTTCATTCAACTCACCTGTCCTTTCAGGACTTCTCAAGCTGTGCTGCAGGCCCAGCTTTATGATTTGGGGGGACAGCCAACACTCAGTTTATAACAGGCAGCTCAGGCTCATTTGATGGCCCATAGTTAAGTGTTGAGTTGCTAGTAAGACCTAGTTATAAGACATAAGCTGTTTCTCCAAAGAAAAACAGTCATCTACAAAAGATAGCAGAGTTTTGCTCCAAAATTCTGAAGGCAATATATGCTGTAGTTCACCTGTAGAGGCTGCCAAGGTGCACATACATCTTGATCTATAGTTCAGTTCAGTCGCTCAGTCATGTCTGACTCTTTGCAACCCCTTGGACTGCAGCATGCCAGGCTTCCCTATCTATCACCAACTCCCGGAGCTATGCCATCCAACCATCTTGCCTTCTGTTGTCCCCTTCTACTCCTGCCTTTAATCCTTCCCAGCATCAGGGTCTTTTCCCATGAGTCAGTTCTTCACATCAGGTGGCCAAAGTATTGGAGCTTCAGCATCAGTCCTTCCAATGTATATTCAGGACTGATTTCCTTTAGGATTGACTGACTGGATCTCCTTGCAGTCCAAAGGACTCTCAAGAGTCTTCTCCAACACCACAGTTCAAAAGCATCAGTTCTTCTGCACTCAGCTTTCTTTATAGTCCAACTTTCACATCCATACATGACTACTGGAAAAACTATAGCTTTGACTATGCAGACCTTTGTTGGCAAAGTAATGCCTCTGCTTTTTAATATGCTGTCTAGGTGGGTCAAAGCTTCCCTTCCAAGGAGCAAGCGTCTTTTAATTTCATGGCTGCACTCACCATTTGCAGTGATTTTGGAGCCCCAAAAATAAAGTCTCTCACTGTTTCCATTGTTTCCTCATCTATTTGCCATGAAATGATTGGACTGGATGCCATGATCTTAGTTTTTTGAATGTTGAGTTTTAAGCCAACATTTTCACTCTCCTCTTTCACTTTCACTGTAAAACTCTTTCACTTTCACTATAGATCACTTTTTGATCTACAGAGACATGTCAGATACCATTGGATCCACTAGATCACATGGCAGAGTGCCCTACACAGCACTCTGGACTTATTTACAAAGACTTCTTTTTTGCTAAGGGATATTTTGGCCTATTTCTACAGTCACTTGAATATACACATGATACACAATCATTTGGGTTTTTTTACTCCACTAATTTAGAACTTAAGTAAGGAAAAATGGACTCTTTGTTGTATGTTCCTCAAATACTCTAACATATGGGATGCGGAGACTCTGGCTTCTCTTATTTAAATGTATAAGGAAAGGGTAGCTCCCTGAAGCAGGAGCTCTTCAGGACCCCCAGTGACACATGTAAGACAATCTGACATGTGTAAGATATAGGTCCTAAAATGGAGGAAAGGGCTGAACAGTGAAGACCCTAAGACTACTTATCTGATGCCAACAATTTATCAGAAAGTAAAAAATTCCATTAATTATCTCTTTGGTCTTTCTCACTGCACTAAGCACCCAGTTTGACTGATGGGCCCATCAGTCAGTTTTGTCCCACAGCCTATAAATAACAATCCTATGCTTCCATGAAAAGAAGAGCCTTCCATGAAATGGAGAAACAGTTTGACTGTGTGAACCCTATAATTTCAAACTCTTTACTGCTTATCATATTTACTTTGTATTCATTCAGGCCAACCTGAACAGAAATGCTAATATAACCCAGTTTAAAAAACAAAGTGGACAGAGATTTCACTTGAAACGGGATGATTTTTATTCTTGTCATCTCTGCCTCAGACACAAACATTTAATATTTAAATGTTACTCCTTGTGAGATCTGGACTTTCTGCATTTTGTGGCTATGACAGGATTCAAATTTGATTCCATCTTGTGTGAAAATACCATTTCAAAGTGTGTGCCCCAGGAGAATAACAAACCCAAGTCTTGGCATTTTTTAAAACGGACTTTTTTCAGAGGTCTCTTAAAATATGATTCATCCTGTCTCCTTCTAGACACCAGGAATTCAGCAATGACGCTTTTCATTTTCTCCAGAGCTTAGTTTGAATCTGTTACTAATGACTTACAGTAAGCAGAATGATTAATTACAAAATGAAGATTATTGTGTCTACATTTAACACATTATTTTATAATATGTTAACCTTGCCCTTTTATTCTAAATTTAAATGCTACATTAATTGTGTCTAATTATAATTAGACTAGTTAAAACCTATCTGTTGTTTTCCTTTGTTATTAGTATAATCCTAAAAACACCTGCCCACCATCTACTAAATACTAGGGTTGCAGTGATTAATAGTAGCAAATCCTGTGAAATCACTTTTTATCCTTAAGCAGTCTGAACAAATTGGGCCATTAAAATATCTTCACTTAAATGCTACACTGCTCTGGAATATTTCATAAGGTTGCATAAATTCTGTCACTTCGCATCCCATAATTCACATAATATGACAAATGCAGTGCAGGGTTTAACCACTTAGCATCCATGACTGACCATGGCCTGGCAAAGCTTAGTGGTCATGTCGTTCATTTTTAAAATGTATAAAATTATGGTCTTTTCTATTTAAATATTTTTTTCTTAATTTTTACAATGCTGTGTTTGTTTCTGCCATACAACAACACAAATAAACCATAATTATACATACATCTCCCTCCCTAGCCTCCCTCCCCTGCCTCCATTCCATCCCTCCAGGTCATCACAGAGCACCAGACTGGGCTCCCTGTGCTGCACAACAGCTTCTCACTTGCTAACCACCTTACACCTGGTAGTGTATTTATGTTGACGCTACTGTCTCCATTTGACCCCTGGCTCCTTCCCTCACTGTGTCCTAAAGTCTCTTCTCTACATCTGTGTCTCCATTCCTTCCCTGCAAATAGGTTCATCAATATCATTTTTCTAGATTCCATGTATATGCATTGCTACTGCTGCTACTGCCAAGTCACTTCAGTCGTGTCCAACTCTGTGTGACCCCATAGATGGCAGCCCACCAGGCTCCCCTGTCGCTGGGATTCTCCAGGCAAGAACACTGGAGTGGGTTGCCATTTCCTTCTCCAATGCATGATGGTGAAAAGTGAAAGTGAAGTCACTCAGTTGTGTCCAACTCTCAGTGACCCCATGGACTGCAGGAGCAGTCCTACCAGGCTCCTCCATCCATGGGATTTTCCAGGCAAGAGTACTGGAGTGCGGTGCCATTGCCTTCTCCGATATATGCATTAATATACTATATTTGTTTTTCTCTAACTTACTTCACTCTGTATAACAGGCTCTAGGTTCATCCACCTCACTAGAACTGACTCAAATTCATTCTTTTTTATTGCTGAGTAATATTCCATCATATAAATATGCCACATCTTCTCTATCCATTCATCCGTCGATGGACATCTAGGTTGCTTCCATGTTCTGGCTCAAAATGGAAGACAATAATTGCAAATTAAACAACTGACAAAGGATTAATCTCCAGAATATATAAGCAGCTCATACCACTCAATATTAGGAAAACAAACAGCCCAATCAAAAAATGGGCAGAGGACCTAAACAGACATTTCTCCAAAAAAGACATGCAGATGGTCAATAAACACAGGAAAAGAAGCTCAGCGTCACTAATTATAAGAGAAAAAGCTACAATGAGGTATCCCCTTACACTAGTCAGAATAGCCATCATCAAAAAATCTACAAACAATAAATGCTGGTGAGGATGTGGATAAAAGGGAACCCTCCTACACTGTTGATGGGAATGTAAACTGATACAGCAATTACGGAGAACAGTATAGAGATTCCTTAGAAAATTAGGAACACGTCTACCATATGACCCAGCAACCCCACTACTGGGCATATACCCTGAAAAAAACCATAAGCAAAAGAGACATATGTACCCCAATGTCCATGGAAATAATAGTTTTAAGATTTTCCTTAAAGATGATTTTTTTTATTGATTCTTCCAATCCATGAACATGGTATATTTCTCCATCAATTAGTGTCCTCTTTGATTTCTTTCACCAGTGTTTTATAGTTTTCTCAATGGCACCCCATCCAGTTCTCTTGCCTGGAAAATCCCATGGGTGGAGGAGCCTGGTAGGCTGCAGTCCATGGTGTCGCGAAGAGTCAGACACGACTGAGCAACTTTACTTTCCCTTTTCACTTTTGTGCATTGGAGAAGGAAGTGGCAACCCACTCCAGTGTTCTTGCCTGGAGAATCCCAGGGACGGGGGAGCCTGGTAGGCTGCCGTCTATGGGGTCGCACAGAGTCGGACACGACTGAGGCGACACAGCAGCAGCATACATAGGTCTTTAGTTTCTTTAGGTAGATATATTCCTAAGTATTTTATTCTTTTCGTTGCAATGGTGAATGGAATTGTTTCCTTAATTTCTCTTTCTATTTTCTCATTATTAGTGTATAGGAATGCAAGGGATTTCTGTGTGTTGATTTTATATCCTGCAACTTTACTATATTCATTGATTAGTTCTAGTAATTTTCTGGTGGAGTCTCTAGGGTTTTCTATGTAGAGGATCAAGTCATCTGCAAACAGTGAGAGTTTTACTTCTTCTTTTCCAATTTGGACTCCTTTTATTTCTTTTCCTGCTCTGATTGCTGTGGCCAAAACTTCCAAAACTATGCAAACTAGTACAGCCACTATGGAGAACAGTGTGGAGATTCCTTAAAAAACTGGAAATAGAACTGCCTTATGATCCAGCAATCCCAATGCTGGGCATACACACTGAGGAAACCAGAATTGAAAGAGACACATGTACCCCAATGTTCATCGCAGCACTGTTTATAATAGCCAGGACATGGAAGCAACCTAGATGTCCATCAGCAGATGAATGGATAAGAAAGCTGTGGTACATACACACAATGGAGTATTACTCAGCCATTAAAAAGAATACATTTGAGTCAGTTCTAATGAGGTGGATGAAACTGGAGCCTATTATACA
>NW_011494931.1:1632368-1634274 GCF_000754665.1 Bison bison bison
GCCAGAAAGAAAAACACCAATACAGTATACTAACGTATATATATGGAATTTAGAAAGATGGTAACAATAACCCTGTGTACGAGACAGCAAAAGAGACACTGATGTATAGAACAGTCTTTTGGACTCTGTGGGAGAGGGAGAAGGTGGGATGATTTGGGAGAATGGCATTGAAACATGTATAATATCATATATGAAACGAGTCGCCAGTCCAGGTTCTATGCACGATACTGGATGCTTGGGGCTGGGGCACTGGGACGACCCAGAGGGATGGTATGGGGAGGGAGGAGGGAGGAGGGTTCAGGATGGGGAACACATGTATACCTGTGGTGGATTCATCTTGATATATGGCAAAACCAATACAATATTATAAAGTTAAAAAATAAAAAAAATAGAATTAACAAAAAAAAAAAAGATGATTTTCTTGTTTGGGTTGTCCCAGACTTTTTTTAATAGTCTCTATTGTAATAGTATTCAAATGACATCCTGAAGGAGAACTGACTTTAAGCAAATCTACTGTGTAACTTCTATCTTTTGACACATGCCAGAATGACCAGCTAATTCACACTTTAATTAGAGTTGGCTCTTTTGCTGTAGACCATTTATATGACTAAAAAGGTAATTAACAGAAATGTAGAAACATTAAGAAAAGCACTACTATGCCTCTATTTAGCTTTTGTTGTCAAAGTTTGTTATGGTCAGAAACATAACAAACATTTCTGCTCTGTGCTAAGTAGTCCAAGACAGGGCCTAGAGCAAGATTTCTGGAATCAGACTAGATTTGAATCTCAAATTCACCACTTTACTTTGTGACCTTTAGCCAGTTACTTAACCTCTCTGCTCTTAATTGTCTTTATCTGGAAATTGAGAAACATAAAAACACCTAGCTTGTGGGGGTTTTCTGAGGATGTAAGGCTTCGAACAATATTTGGCCTAAGGTAAATATTAATGTTAGCTAATGGCTCAGATCACAAACCCCTTATTGCCAAATTCAGACTTAAATTGAAAAAAGTAGGGAAAACCACTAGACCATTCAGGTATGACCTAAATCAAATCCCTTATGACTACACAGTGGAAGTGAGAAATAGATTTAAGGGACAAGATCTGATAGATAGAGTGCCTGATGAACTATGGTTGGAGGTTTGTGACATTGTACAAGAGACAGGAATCAAGACCAACTCCAAGAAAAAGAAATGCAAAAAAGCAAAATGGCTCTCCAAGGAGGCCTTATAAATAGCTGTGAAAAGGAGAGGAGCAAAAAACAAAGGAGAAAAGGAAAAATATACCCATTTGAATGCAGAGTTCCAAAGAATAGCAAGGAGAGCTAAGAAAGCCTTCCTCAGCAATCAATGCAAAGAAATAGAGGAAAACAATAGAATGGGAAAGACTAGAGATCTCTTCAAGAAAATTAGAGATACCAAGGGAACATTTCATGCAAAGATGGGCTCAATAAAGGACAGAAATTATATGGACCTAACAGAAGCAGAAGATATTAAGCAGAAATGGCAAGAATACACAGAAGAACTATACAAAAAAGATCTTCATGACCCAGATAATCATGATGGTGTGATCACTCACACTCACCTAGAGCCAGACATCCTGTAATGTGAAGTCAAGTGGGTCTTAGGAAGCATCACTATGAACAAAGCTAGTGGAGGTGATGGAATTCCAGTTGAGCTATTTCAAATCCTAAAAGATGATGCTGTGAAAGTGCTACACTCAATATATCAGCAAATTTGGAAAATGCAGCAGTGGCCACAGGACTGGAAAAAGGTCAGTTTTCATTACAATCCCAAAGAAAGGCAATGCCGAAGAATGTTCAAACTACCTCACAATTGCACTCATCTCACACGCTAGTAAAGTAATGCTCAAAATTCTCCAAGCCAGGCTTCAGCAATACGTGAACTAT
>NW_011494931.1:1634374-1634587 GCF_000754665.1 Bison bison bison
ACTGGAGTAGGTTGCCATTTCCTTCTCCAGGGGATCTTCCCAACCCAGGGATCGAACCCAGGTCTCCTGAATTCCAGGCAGATGCTTTAACCTCTGAGCCACCAGGAGACCCAGGTTCATACAGAGTGAAGTAAGCCAGAAAGAAAAACACCAATACAGTATACTAACGTATATATATGGAATTTAGAAAGATGGTAACAATAACCCTGTGTA
>NW_011494931.1:1634937-1639464 GCF_000754665.1 Bison bison bison
GTGAAAAAGTTAGGCTTAAAGCTCAGCATTCAGAAATTAAGATCATGGCACCCGGTCCCATCACTTCATGGCAAATAGATGGGGAAACAGTGGAAACAGTGGCTGACTTTATTTTGGGGGGCTCCAAAATCACTGCAGATGGTGATTGCAGCCATGAAAGTAAAAGACACTTACTCCTTGGAAGGAAAGTTATGACCAACCTAGATAGCATATTGAAAAGCAGAGACATTACTTTGTCAACAAAGGTCATTACTTTGTCAATATAGTCAAGGCCATGATTTTTCCAGTAGTCATATATGGATGTAAGAATTGGACTATAAAGACAGCTGAGCACAGAAGAATTGATGCTTTTGAACTGTGGTGTTGGAGAAGACTCTTGAGAGTCCCTTGGACTGCAAGGAGATCCAACCAGTCCATCCTAAAGGAGATCAGTCCTGGGTGTTCGTTGGAAGGACTGATGTTGAAGCTGAAACTCCAATGCTTTGACCACCTGATGTGAAGAGCTGACACATTTGAAAAGACCCTGATGCTGGGAAAGATTGCGGGCAGGAGGGGGGATGACAGAAGATGAGATGGTTGGATGGCATCACTGACTCAATGGACATGGGTTTGGGTGGACTCTGGAAGTTGGTGATGGACAGGGAAGTCTGGCGTGCTGCAGTTCATGGGGTTGCAAAGAGTCGGACACGACTAAATGACTGAACTGAACTGAATGATATTTTTTTTATTTTTCCCTTTACCTAAAGAGCTTATAATTGCAAAAACTTCTATTCAGCATGCTTGAGGAAGGTTCTTTTCTACTTAATAGTTATATCTGTAATGTAACAAGAAGAATTTGTATTTTAGGAAACCGTTACCTCCAAAACATCTGCTGTGCTTCTGTTTTCAGTGGTTTCAGATGAACCAAGATTCTATCAATCATTTCTACTATGATTTTTGCAAAGACCTCACATGATTTTTGCCAAGAATGAAATTTCATTCAGAAGTGACACAGACTTGCTTCCTCTCCTCAAGGAATCTTCCTAGTGAAAGAGTTAAAATGTATTATCAACAACTGTAATAGGAGTAGAAAGTATTTACTGCCATTAAAAAGGCATTAAATCAGCCTTGTGGAAACCCTGGTTACATGCTTCCTCCTTAGACTGGAAATTTAATCCAACTACACTCTTCAGCTTAAATTTAGGATAATTATTGCTAATAGAGTTATATAGACTATATCATGGGGATAAAATTTCACACTATATATTGGTCAGAAAAGGGTAGTTTATAGTGCCGTGACAAGCCAAAAGTTGCAATAACTTCTAAGAAGGAAGTCTCCTTGTCACTCACCATAAATTCACAAGGGAGTTCTGCCCATCTTGGTCACTTGACATGAGCTCCATCTCAACACATGCTTCCACAGGGATAAGAGGTAGCGGTTTTTTTTGTTTTTTTTTTTAATTTTAAAAAAACTTTTAAGAAACTTCCTCATGGTCCAGTGGTTAAGAATCAGCCTGCCAATGCAGGGTACATGGTTCTATCCCCAGTCCGGGAAGATCCCACATGCCTCGGGGCAACTAAGCCCATGCACCACAACCACTGAGCCCGTGCACTCTATGGCCTGTGAGCAACAACCAGAGAAGCCACCGCGGCGAGAAGCCCGTGCTGCTGCAACTAGAGAGGAACTGCGCTCACCTCAACTAGAGAAAACCTGCCCACAGCAACAAAGACCCAGCACAGCTAAAAATAAAAACAAATAAATAAAATTAAATAATAATAATAACAAATTTTAGGCATGACCAGTCATATTTCTTAACATTTCAGCCCGAAAGAGTCCCCCTCCATTTCTGCACACATTTCATTTGTCAAAGTGAATCACATGGCGGTGCCAGAGCTTAACAGGGCGAGACTGCTTAATCCTCCCTTCACTGCAAGCCTGTGAGCCAAAACATCAACCACACTAAGACTCAAACATCAAACGAAGAAGTAACTCCATTTATTTCCTAGCATTGATCTCAAGACCCGCTAGAGCCTAGTTCCCAGTGATGGGATTGCTGCCCAGGATTTCCCTAAAGACCTCTGATTACTTTTATTAATGTTTATTTATTTACTTATTTATTTGGCTACATTGAGTCTTAGTTGTGGGACACGGGATGTTTAGACGAAGTATGCGGGGTCTTTTTAGTTACAGCATGTGGGATCTAGCTCCCTAACCAGGGATCAAACCTCTGGCCCCTGCATGGGAGTGCAAAGTCTTAGCCACTGGACTACCAGGGAAGCCCCGCTATCATTACTTCCCTAGAGACTCTCAACCATCATGGCAGAAGGTGGACAAAGGCCCTTGGGCCAACTCCTTTGCACTTGTCCTCTCCAACTGCTCCTTCCAAGCACTAAGGGCAACCCTCCAAATCTGGGGCCTGTGATATTTAAAGGGAAGCTTCTAGAATTTAGAAAGGATGTTCTTTTCAACCAAGCCTGGCTTTCAATAACTGCATCGCTGTAGATTTAACAAATCTAGTGTAAATGCTATAAACTGGACAATGACAAATCATCTGTGTGAAAACATGGTACTCTGTCCATTTTTATGTCTTTACACACTTTTCTTTGACAAACTTCCACTCCCACTTGACAGTAAGAAAACTAAATGTAGTCCAATCCACCAAACTTTGCACAGTCCAGCAGTTTCTTCTAATCCACTTCAGGAATTACTGCCTCGGTTAATATCATCCAAGTCTCTTTTCTAGCTTCCTTCTTTTCCTACCCTCTGACTCTGGTGGTAGTGGTGGTTTAGTCACTAAGTCGTGTCTGATTCTTTTACGACCCCATAGACTGTAGCCCCCCAGGTTCCTCTGTCCCTGGGATTTTCCAGGCAAGAATACTGGAGTGGATTGCCATTTCCTTCTCCACCCTCTGACTCTACACCTAAAAGGCAAGATTGCAAACGAGCCAGCCACTGCTCCACTCACTTGCATAGGTGGGCTCTGGGCCCATAGAAAAACTCAAGCATCCTTGCCACGTTACATGGTGGTGGGGACCCAGCACCCCTTCCATCCCTTTCATACTCAGGTGAGGCACATCTGCAAGCCCCTAGTCTTCATGGGAGCTCCAGCCAAGAAGTAGGCATGAGCTTCAGGTTCTAGAATCACCCTTCAGACCCCATGTGCCACTCTTGGGAACCCTTAGGCTGGCAGGGATTGCAGAGAGAACAGGTCAAGAACCCCTACAAAAGGGAGAAAGGGGAAGGGACCAGGTGCCTCATGTAACATTCCATGAACCCTGCCCTCTGGAATGCTTTCCTCCTCTCCCAGATGGCTTTATATTTTCCCCTCCAGGCAGGAAGTTGAGCCAGCTCTTCTCAGAGTACAGTCATTTTGGCTCAATCTGACAAGTATCATGGGCATGGACTTGGGGGATGCATGGGTGAGTAGTCACAAAGAAAGGAAAGCTAAACTTGTGGTCCAGCATTTCAAGTTATTTTACATGTAAGTATTTAACACAAGGAGCCTCTATAACTCAATCTTTGAAGGTCAAGCTCATGGAACTTATCTCTTGTTCCCCAAAATGGTTAATAGATACACAAGGGCCTAACTAATATTTTTGGAATACTTAATGGATGATCCCTAAAGTAATACTTTGAAAAGTTCCCAGTTGTCATTCCCCTATGTTTCCTCTGCTTCTCCTCCCAGCCCAGGTCCTTAGAGCAGAGCCCACTGATGCCTTTTGCCCACAGGTCAGGGGCAACATCACCTGAGGGTTAAGGTTCACAGATGCTAGACTTAGGACCAACTGGAGCACAAGCTTGGTCCTTCAGGAATGCTCAATCAATCAAGAACTGAAAAGAAGCTAAGAATTGGGTCATGTCTAAAGAGTCAGGGTTAGGTTCTATTTCTTATTTTATGAGGAAATATCTAACTATCTTCAAGTCAATCTAAATGAGGATCTTGGAACTTTAACAATTTCTCATGTTGTTTTCAGATTCTCAGTAACAAGGAATAGAATGCACTTTCTCTTTCTCAAAACACACATACATACATACACAGATCTTAAACATAGGCAGGTATTCTTCAGTTGCTTTCATAGTCAGTAAGACTATTAAACCATGAACTATTAGATCATGAATTTCCAGATGTTCAAGCTGGTTTTAGAAAAGGCAGAGGGACCAGAGATCAAATTGCCAACATCCTCTGGATCATAGAAAAAGCAAGAGAGTTCCAGAAAAATATCTACTTCTGCTTTATTGACTATGCCAAAGCCTTTGACTGTGTGGATCATAATAAACTGTAGAAAATTCTTAGAGAGATGGGAATACCAGACCACCTGACCTGCCTCTTGAGAAATCTGTATGCAGGTCAGGAAGAAACAGTTAGAAATGGACATGGAACAACAGACTTGTTCCAAATAGGGAAAGGAGTATGTCAAGGTTGTATATTGTCACCCTGCTTATTTAATTTATATGCAGAGTACATCATGAGAACTGCTGGACTGGAAGAAGCACAAGCTGGAATCAAGATTGCCGGGAGAAATATCAATAACCTCAGATATGCAGAT
>NW_011494931.1:1639812-1640402 GCF_000754665.1 Bison bison bison
GCAGCCCACCAGGCTCCCCTGTCCCTGGGATTCTCCAGGCAAGAACACTGGAGTGGGTTGCCATTTCCTTCTTCAATGCAGGAAAGTGAAAAGTGAAAGTGAAGACGTTCAGTCGTATCCTACTCTTAGCGACCCCATGGACTGCAGCCTACCAGGCTCCTCTGTCCATGGGATTTTCCAGGCAAGAGTACTGGAGTGGGGTGCCATTGCCTTCTCCACTGGTCCCATCACTTCATGCCAAATAGATGGGGAAACAGTGAAAGGCTTTATTTGGGGGGGCTCCAAAATCACTGCAGATGGTGACTGCAGCCATGAAATTAAAAGATACTCGCTTCTTGGAAGAAAAGTTATGACCAACCTAGACAGCATATTAAAGACCAGAGACATTACTTTGCCAACAAAGATCAATCTAGTCAAAGCTATGGTTTTTCCAGTAATCATGTATGGATACGAGAGTTGGAATGTAAAGAAAGCTGACCACAAAAGAATTGATGCTTTTGAACTGTGGTGTTGGAGAAGACTCTTGAGAGTCCCTTGGACTGCAAGGAGATCCAACCAGTCCATCCTAAAGGTAATCAGTCCTGAATATA
>NW_011494931.1:1640502-1661368 GCF_000754665.1 Bison bison bison
CATTGGAAGGACTGATGCTGAAGCTGAAACTCCAATACTTTGCCACCTGATGCAAAGAACTGACTCATTGGAAAAGACCCTGATGCTGGGAAAGATTGAAGGCAGGAAGAGAAGGGGACGACAGAGGATGAGACGGTTGGATGGGATCACCGACTCAATGGACATGAGTTTGAGTAAACTCCTGGAGTCGGCGATGGACAGGGAGGGCTGGTGTGCTGTAGTCCATAAAGTCGCAAAGAGTCGGACACAACTGAGCAACTGAACTGAACTGAAGACAGATTGAGGGCAGGAGAAGGGGATGCCAGAGGACAAGATGGTTGGATAGCATCATCGACTCAACGGATGTGAGTTTGAGCAAGCTCCAGGATAGTGAAGGACAGGGAAATCAGGTGTGCTGCAGTCCATGGAGTCACAAAGAGTCAGACACAATTTAGCAAATGAACAACAACAAAGACAGTATGTGCGAAAAGTTTTGTAATGTGTAATAAGCTTTAAAAGTGTAAATCAATGTTAGTATAGAATTACCACTTTTATTGCATCTCTAAAACTGGGACCCTTGCCCCTACTTGGCAATAATAGAACAGAGTAACCAGACTATGGCCATTGGTGTCATGAAGACTTGGGTTTAAACCTGGCTCTGTCACTTACCAGCTGGGACCCTGAGAAAGGGTCTTAACCTCCCTCAGGCTCAGTTATCCCATCTGTAAAAGGTAGATAATAAAACCTCTTAATAATACCTCAGAGGAGTCTTGTAAGGATAAATGTATACACAATGCATTTAATGGATGTATGACATTGTGTATTTTAGAAAGAGCTCAAGAAAGAGCCCATTATTACTTTTTATGACTTTATTTTTTACTTTTGTTGATGTCACACTTTGCTTCTCCTGGATCCTTACTCAATAGTCCAAGAAAATATACATTTCTGGGCAGCCAAGCACTCTCTTTTGAGAGTACACTTCATACAAGTGCTGTAGAAAGAGGTTTAGTTGACAAACAATAGGGCCTCTCAAAATATTAAGCATCATCTATTTTGGAGAACCATTAAAAGCTAAGAAAGAAGCAAGGGTGATTGTATGAGTCCAGCCCACAAAGGGTCTCCAGCGCCCTGATCAACCTTTGCTCAACAAGCATCTGGCAGTTCCCAGCCTTATTATACCCACTGCCACACCCATTACGGATGACCTTCACGGGAGCACAAGAGTGAGGGCTTTGGCACAGATGGAATATGCTACACAGGGTTTACATTCACCCTCCTCCAGCTCACATCATCACGGGAAGAAATAGTGAGTCCCACGTCCCACGTCCCTGTATGACCTCGTTGTACAGATCACTTTGAGTTTGCTCTAATTCCAAGTGAGTGATTCATTTCAAAACTTTTACCAGAACTTTGATAGGAATTATTATGAATCACAAATTGCCTGTGACCCACCTCACAAAGGACAGATCTCTGTTGGGAACTGCTGCAGGTGAAGTGCTGCTCCAGGTGAGGGACACTGAAATCAGTTAAAAATATTGATGCTAAGTGTTATTAGTGGAAGTTGCAATAACCTTACTTATCCTATCACCTATATTCAGTTGTTATAATTTATAGTCCACTTTTAAAATTCTGTTTAACTACCTAAGTTTTTCCTTCAGTGATCCAAAGTATTTAAAAGGACAGCATGTTTCAGAAATAGTTTATTACATTTTCTTATCTCAAACATTCTTCATGGAGCTGCTCACACTTATTTTGAATATCATGAATTAACTGCCACCAAGCTTTTATTAAACACTTTTCAGTAGGCATGATTTATAAAGCAACGTGTGTCAAAATATGTTCCCACTTTTCCTTTATGTAGTATAATTAAGATTGAAATATTATATTCACTCGCCAGCACATGTATGCCTATGGAGTTCATATTTGTGACTACTTCTAAAACACTTAGATGAGAAGGAAGTAAAAATGAAAGATACTTAATATAAATGGTTATTCTCAAGACACACCGCCCATATTAAAGTGTCTGTAGATCTGGTGCTCATCTCAATGGGCAACCAACAGATGGAGTGTTCTGTCTGTCATATTAGTTTGGAGTTTCTAAACGTGCCTGGGGGAATTCCATTACTTGCACCAGCTGTACAGGTGACCTCCTTGCCTTCCACTTGCCAGATTCAGAATACAGGAGGCAATTTTAAGCATGATTTTAAAATACAACATATGCAAATATAACTGTACTTGACATATTTATTCTGGTGCCAAAAAAAAAGTCCTTTTCACTTTAACCCCTGGAATCATGGGATGTATGGTTTTCCATCTTCTGAGTCTTTCTGCAAAAAGCCTTTCTACACTGGGAAAAATTTTTAAGATTTTTTTAATACTTATGGAAGGGGTTTTTTCCTGGGGCAAAACTTGATGAAGAGTTCTTATCAAACAGAATTAAATAATTAAAAGGTAGAATTTGGGAGACATCTGGAAGGTACTCTTAAGCTAAAAATGTCTTCCTTCAGAAGGCCTGAAAGTTCTCCATTAATTATGTGCTATTTGGGGTTCAGCAGTCTCTGTCTGGGTGCCCTTTTTGTAAAATGCAAAAAGGAGAGCCAGGATTGAAACTCAGTTCCTTGCTGCAACACTCTTGCACTTTTCCCCTACTATATACTGCTTCCATTAGAGGATGGTCGAGGGGTTTTCCTAAGTGAGAGAAAAAAAAATCAGTACATTAAAACACTGAGTCAGAGGAAATGAAGACACAGGAAAAGGTGAAAGGACACAGATAAGGAGGCTGGGAGGTGTCAGAAGAATAAGGCCAGGATTTCCCTAGAGGTCCAATGGTTAAGAATCCACCTTCCAAAGCAGGGGATGCAGGTTCGATTCCTGATGGGGAAACTAAGATCCCACATGCCGCAGGATCTGAGCTCCAAGCTGCAACTACTGAGCCCTCATGCAATAAACAAAGATCCTGCATGCCACAGTGAAGACCTGACACAGCCAAATAAATAAATATTAAAAAAAAAAAAACAAAAGCAAAAAGAATGACGTCAGCTTCAGTTTTGCCTCGAGTGGGCCTTCACTTGAGTTTGACTTCTAAGAACTCTATCTATAATGTCACCTGGTAGTAACCCACTCTACCTTCGAGACCTCCTTTCTGAAATTTCAGTTCAGTGGTCTCTGTTTCTTTAACATGTATTACAATATGTCAGATCATATTAAATTAGAAATGGAACATCCAGCTATTTTTATTTGCTGCCTTATTGAGTAGGTTATAAAATAACCTTCCAAAATATTGCAGTAGTGATGAGCACCCATAAAAGCAGTTTGTTTACCATTCCCCACTAAAAGGAAAAGGGCTTCTTGGATAAATTACTCATTCCAGGAAGACCTTTTTGATAGAAGTTTCAACAATGAATGAATGTGCATCACAGGTAAATAGAAGCCCTTAAATGCATCCCCACTGGCTTAAAGGAAATCAGAAAAATGGTAACTGTAATGGGTTGAAACTCACCAGTGCTAGGAAGCAGTGAAAAAGTGGAAATGCTGTGGAGAAACAAGGAGGAGGAAATGTATTTGTTAAAAGAAACCTTGTGAACATACAATCAAATGCACTGTTTTATCCTTGCTTCAAACAAACCAACAGCAAGAAGACATGAGGATAACTTGGATACAGACTGGACATCCGATGATGTTAAGGAATTGCTAATTCTACTGAGTGTGATCATAGCTCAGAGGTTATATTTTAAAAATAAAATAAACTTACTAGAAATGCAAATGAAAGTACAGGTGAAATGACCCGATTTCAGTAATTTGCTCTAAAATGCTTTAGCCAAAAAAAAAAAAAGTTGTGGTAAAGGAAATAGATGAGGCAAAATTGACCACCTCTATACTTGTTGAATCTGGCCAATAAGTATATGAGTTTCACTTTACTAATCCTTTACTTTTTTATTTAAAATACATATTTATACTTTTATTTAAATTATCTTTAAATTAAGTAATTATTTAAAATGTATTAAATTATAGCTAAAGATTTAAATTTTTATTAAAGCTTTTTACCCATTGTATTATTATACCCATGGCTACATAACACCAAAAAAGGGAATTGAGAACTTTGTGGTTGCCAGCCTGCATGATGACTACTACTGACCCTTGCTTCCTGGTACTCACACCCTTGCCCATTCCGCTTCCACATTGTTTCAGGGTTGGTCTGGGTGACCAACAGAAACAGTGTGATGCTGTGTGACTTCTAATGCTAGATAATAAAAGACATATCTGCTTATGCGTTGCTCTTTGGGTCACTTACTCTAAGTGTCCTGAGGATACTCAAATGGCTTTATGGAGAGGTCTCTACAGCATGGAACCGAGGCATCCAGCCAACAGCCTATACCAGTTTGCCAACTGTATGAATGAGCCATCTTGGAAAAAGATCTTCCAGTCCCAGTCAAGCCTTGGATGACTGTAGCACTGACCAACATTCTGACTACAGCCTCAGAAGAAACCCCAAGCCAGAACAGCCCAGCTAAGACTCTGAGGCTGGGAGGGATTGGGGGCAGGAGGAGAAGGGGACAACAAAGGATGAGATGCCTGGACGGCATCACTGACTCGATGGACATGAGTCTCAGTGAACTCAGGGAGTTGGTGATGGACAGGGAGGTCTGGCGTGCTGCGATTCATGGGGTCGCAAAGAGTAGGACTCAACTGAGTGACTGAACTGAACTGAACTGAAACCATTCTATATATAAGTCAGGGTTCAATCAGAGAAGCAGAATCAGTAGGCAATATATGGACTTAAAACAAGGCATTGGCTTATGAAATCGTGGGGGCTGGCTTAGCAAGTCTGAAGTCCATCGGGAAGGCAGCCAATCAGGAAGAAACAGTCACAAGCAGACCGAAATCCCAGGCACACAGACCGAAGCTGTTCGTTTACAGGCAGAAAGAGAAGATCAAAAGCAAATAGCAAGTGAGCAAAGCAAGCAAGGTGGAGCTCCATGGATGCAGGCAGGGATGTCACCTACAGACGGAAGGGTCTCTCTTGTGTTCATGTGGGCACACTCTCTCTTTTTCCTCCCAGCCCTCTTTCACCCAAGCCTCTTTTAAAAGGCCTTCCAACTGTTTGACTCATGCCCACAAAGGAAAGGATAATCTCCCTTCCAACTGCATAAGTCAGGCCCACCCAAAATAATCTCCCTAATTTAAAGACAACCGATTAAAGACTTTAATTACATTGCAAAATCCCTCCCCAGCAGCATCCAGATTCATTCTATTAAATAACTGGGAGGAGGTGTATGCATGCTACAAAATGCTTATGCTTCTTCTCTATCCTCCAGCTCTCACAAGACAGCATCTCTACGTGCCCACCCTATCTGGAAACATACTAGAAAGGGAATTCTGAAGGACACAGTTTGGCCCCACAAAGTCAACACACTCCAAACTCCTAACTCACTGAGACTGAGAAATATAATAAATGTTCATCATTGTTTTAAGACTTGGGTTTTGAGGTAAAGTGTTACCCAGCTGTTGAGAACTAATACTGGTTTGATGGAACAAGTTATTTGTAATCAAGTATAACAAGTGAAATGTCTAAGGTCAGCTGAGTTTTATTAGATTTGTACTTACTGAATTCACATAATATTTGCGAGTGGAGAATGTGGGGGGCAGTGATTATATGGGTCAGGTGGGTTTAGACACAGTCTTCATCAGAATCAGACCAGCAAAGTAACGAAGTACAGGAAGACATCTTGATTATCTCTAAAACACTTCACAAATTCTGAAAACTTGCTGGAGAATGAAGTAAAAAGACTTAGGAGCCTACATTAATACAGCTTCTTTGACCCACAATGCCTCATTTCTGAAATGACCCTACAACCTCAGGGTGGTATTAAAAGGGCAGGTTCCATGGTCACACACATGTGGGTTCTTGCCTCGGCTCCATCCCTTACCAGTGGCCACTTTACCTACCTGCTATGGACTGAACTGTGTTCCCCTCAAATCATGTTGAGGCCCTAATCCCTCATACCTTAGAATGTGACTGTACTTGGGCCTTGACAGGGGTAATTAAGCTTAAAAGAGGCCATCAGGGTGGGCCCTAACGCAGGATCACTAGTGTCCTTATAAAGAGAGAGACACCAGGGGCACATTCACACGGAGGAAAGAGCCATCGAAAAGCCAAGGAGAGAGGCCTCAGGAGAAACCACACTTGCAGACCCCTTGATCTTGGTCTTCTGTAAGAATTAATTCCTGCTGCTTAAGCCACCCTATCTGTGGTCTTTGTTATGGCAGCCCTAGCAAACTAATACTGTATACTTTCTGAGCCTCAAATTCTGCATCTACAAAATAATACTTATAGCTCTAGGGTTTAGACCCACCTTCAGCTATCAGAGTCCTTGAGGGTTTAAAGACAGACAAAAATGTTTGGTCAAGAAGAATCTTAGGTTTTATTGAAAGAATAAAGACCAGCCTTGGGAGTCAGGCCATGTCGCAAAGGTTTTATAATCCAGAACATTATGATATTTTCCCAGTCTTATCAGAGAAAACACCCTTTCTCAACCACTCATATAATAAAATGGGAAGGAAAAGAGGTTCCTGGGGGTGTCTTGTCCAGGGGAGTTATTTTCTTTGACAGCCCATGATTTAAGAGAACCAATTTACATTCGCCATTGTTCTTTAAAGAAGGCAGTTACCTGTATTTTCCATGTTAGTGAGTCTGGTTCCTATTAGGGAAATGGGGAAAGAGGTTTTTGTTAAGAAATAAGAAGGATTTCCTAAAGAAATTATTTGGAGCAACAGAAAGATAAAACAAACAGGCATTCCACCAATACCAGGCTATACATAGCTACGTAAAGCCATTCTGCTCTAATGTCCTTAGGGGAAATGGAGAAAGAGGAAAAGAAAATTTTCCATCTATCAAATTCACTTCCAGCTCTAGTTTCATATTAAAATTTCTTGTGGGACTTCCCTGGCAGTGCAGTGGAAAAGAATCTGCCTGCCAATGCAGGGGACACAGGTTTGATCCCTGGTCCAGGAAGATTCCACATGCCACAGAATAACTAAGCCCATGCTCTAGAGCCAGAGCACTATAGCCACTGAGCCTGTGTGATGCAACTACTGAAGCCCGCGTGCCTGGAGCCCCTGCTCTGCCAACAAGAGAAGCTACCACAATGAGAAGCCCGCACATCGCAACAAAGAGTAGCCCCTGCTCACGGCAACTAGAGAAAGGCCATGCAAAACAACAAAGACCCAGTGCGGCCCAAAGTAAATAAATCAATATTTTAAGTTTCTTATGATTAAGCTCAACATTCAGAAAATGAAGATCATGGCATCCTGTCCCATCACTTCATGGGAAATAGATGGGGAAACAGGGGAAACAGTGTCAGACTTTATTTTTTGGGGCTTCAAAATCACTGTAGATGGTGACTGCAGCCATGAAATTAAAAGACGCTTACTCCTTGGAAGGAAAGTTATGACCAACCTAGATAGCATATTCAAAAGCAGAGACATTACTTTGCCAACAAAGGTCCGTCTAGTCAAGGCTATGGTTTTTCCAGTGGTCACGTATGGATGTGAGAATTGGACTGTGAAGAAGGCTGAACGACAAAGAATTGATGCTTTTGAACTGTGGTGTTGGAGAAGACTCTTGAGAGTCCCTTGGACTGTGAGGAGATCCAACCAGTCCATTCTGAAAGAGATCAGCCCTGGGGTTTCTTTGGAACGAATGATGCTAAAGCTGAAACTCCAGTACTTTGGCCACCTCATGCGAAGAGTTGACTCATTAGAAAAGACTCTGATGCTTGGAGGGATTGGTGGCAGGAGGAGAAGGGGACGATGGAGGATGAGATGGCTGGATGGCATCACTGACTCGCTGGATGTGAGTCTGAGTGAACTCCGGGAGTCAGCGATGGCAGGGAGGCCTGGCGTACTGCGATTCATGGGGTCGCAAAGAGTCGGACACGACTGAGCGACTGAACTGAACTGAACTGATTGCTTAATATCCACCACAGAGATTATTATGAAGATTAATACAGTAACATATAAAGCACCAAAAATATAGCCAATGCAAAGCAAATGCTCAGTCCTTTCTCCTTCTTAGGACAACAAAGTCAATTCCTTGTTCAAGTTTTTATATCCTCCCACCTTCTCCTATGTGTCACACACACACACACACACACACACCTCAGCCTGGTGTTTCTGAAGACTAAAAACGACGAGGCTCCACCAAGAAATTCTCTGAAGTGAGGGATTTCCAAGGGGCGTGTCTTTTCCCCATGAAGGAACCCACCAGAAGTCTTCCCTGGAATGCCTGAATGACCCTGTCTCTAGGCTGTGATCATTGACTTCGTTTCAATTCTGCTCTGTGGGAACTCTTCTCTCCTTTCAGCCCTGACTTGAGCAATGCCACAAAATGAGTCCTGCATGTTGCCCGTCCAAGCCAACAATGCTTCGATTAATACCTCACCGGTTTACCTCCAAATGCCTCTTTAGGAACACAGAAGCCTTTAAGCACTTTAACGTTTGTTCTTTCCAGAGACCTGCTTGACAGACGTTTACAAGCACAGTTTAAATTAGGCAGGATCTTAGAGTCAATATTTTTTTCTCCTTTTCAGATAGGATTCTTCTTTTCCTCCTGGCAAGGGAAAGGTTTGGGAACAATACATATTTGTTTGATCTAGGAGACAGAAGGGAATCTGAAATGTGTTTATGTCACCGTTTTATAAAAGCATTTAAACAAGGTGCTCAATACACAAAGAGACGCCTCCAGAAACTGAAGAGGGATGGATCTCAGCATATTTAATGTTAGAATTTGGTCAACAGTTCTAAAGGTTGATTTCCAAATCTCTGCCCGAGAATCATTTGTTTCTCTCTGTGCACGGATCCCACGGAGCCAGTGGACCAAAGAAGGTAGAAGGATAATTGGGCAGCAGTACAACTCATTTCTCAGTTGGCAATATTTTAAGCCTTTAAAATCCTCAACAGCAACTGGCCTTTCCATTCCTCTTTTCCTCCTTCTGGCTGACGTCTGCACAGACTTTGCTGCCTCTGTCCTGATGGGCCTAAAAACTCCATCCACTGCTTATAACCAGGAACAACACCCAGCACAAACCATCTGAACATAAAAAAAACAGCCACCCAATAGCACGGGGTGTATTCTGGTAGCCAAGTTTCTGCCTAATGGGAAAAACCTGTTTTCCGCTTGTACTGCAATAGGGAGATTATTTATCTTGTGAAAGATGGTGAAATGAAACAGTCCTTCCATTTGGTCAGCAAGGAACCCTCCAAGATCTGAGCACTAGGAAAAGACAGAACTCGGAGCTACACAAACAGTAGGAATTCCCAAGTTCAAAAGATTAAGAGCAGGCCTTTTCAGAACTGCTTTTGAGGGAGTAAATCCCCTTAGCAACACTGAAATGCAAACTTTGGCTTTTGAAACACTGATTCGCACCTCAGGCTGCACATTAGAATCACCTGGGGAGATTTTTAAATCTATATGCCTGGGACCCATCCCCAGAGATTTTACTGTTTAAAAAAAAAGTCTCCACCAGGGATTCTGATACACAGTCAGAATTGAGAATGCACAGCCAGGTTTGAGAATCACTGACTTAGATTATGGAGAAAGTCTATAAACAGAGGCTGGATGGAGATCAGAACCCTGGCTGCAGGAAGAAACCTGCCAGAGCAGATCAGCCTGACAGGTCTGTAGAAAGAGAGAGTAGAAAAGTGGTCGCCAGGTGCTGAAGGGTGGGGGATATATGGAGAGGTTGGCAAAAGGGTGGAAAGTTTCAGTTATAAGATTAACAAAGTCTGGGAATCTAATGTATAACATGGTGACTACAGCTGATAACACTGTGTTGTATAATGAATATAACTGTAATTTTCTAAGAGTAGAATGTAAATGTTCTCACCAAAAAATAAGAGTTAATATGTGAATTGATATGTTAATAAACTCAACGGGAGAAATCATTTTATTACATGTACATATATCAGATCTCACTTGCTATACTTTAAATACCTTGTGATTTTGTCAATTATACCTGAGTAGAGCTGAGGGAAGGGAGAAAAATAGCATACAGATACAATGGAATATTATTCAGCTATTAAAAAGAAGGAAACCCCACCATTTATAACAACATGGATAAGTCTTGAGGGCATTATGTGAAGTGAAATAAGTTAAATAAAGACAAATACTGTATGATATCACTTACATGTGAAATCTAGGGGGGAGGGAGAAAAAGAGAAAGAGAGTAGATTGAGAGTAGACTAGGGAATTGATAGATTAAAAGTCATAAAAAGACATAATCAATGCAAATACATAGACCTGATTTGAACCCTGATTTGAATGAACCAATAGTTTAAAAAAATTTTACAAGGAAATCTGAATATTGCTAGATATTTGATGATATTAGGACACATATGTTACATTTTTAGGTCAGCAATCTTTCCAATAAAGGGCCAGATAGTGTTTTAGTCTGTTGCAACTCCTCAACTCTGTCTTTGCAGCCTGAAAGTAGCCAACAAAACAACACATAATAAATGGCTGCAGCTATGTTCTTTACAAAAATAGACAACTGCATGGATTTTGTCAAACTCTGTTTTACAGACGCATTCACAAGAGCTTCTGGATGAAAGAATACGATTGAAGAGGAGGGGAATGTGAGTGAGTGATATAAATGAAACAAGGTTAGTCTTGTGCTGATCATAAGCTGAGGACGGGTAGGTTATACCAGTGGTTCTCAAAGTGTGGTCCCCAGACCAGCAGCAGCAGCATCACCTGCAAGTTTGTTAGAAATGCAAATTTCAGGCCCCACCTGAGACTTACTGAATCAGAAACTCTGGGAGTGGATCCCAGCAATCTGGTTTAACAAGCCCTCCAGCTGATTCTAATGCACACTGCTGCTGCTGCTGCTGCTAAGTCACTTCAGTCGTGTCCGACTCTGTGTGACCCCATAGACGGCAGCCCACCAGGCTCCCCCGTCCCTGGGATTCTCCAGGCAAGAACACTGGAGTGGGTTGCCATTTCCTTCTCCAATGCGTGAAAGTGAAAAGTGAAAGTGAAGTCACTCAGTCGTGTCCGACTCTTAGCAACCCCATGGACTGCAGCCCACCAGGCTCCTCTGCCATGGGATTCTCCAGGCAAGAGTACTGGAGTGGGGTGCCATTGCCTTCTCCGCTAATGCACACTAACCACTGCTTAATCCCAGCCACATTTCTGTCAATAGCATTGAGAAGGGTGTCAAGCTGCTGGAAGTAGCTCAGGTGCCCGCTCAGAGCCTACCGCAGAGGCCCACCTCCCTGGCCTCTTGGGCCCTTGCTCTCCCCACCGTGGACACCTAAGGCACAGCCCAGGAAAGACCACAACTTCAGATCAGAAGAGGTGAGTGGAGATGCAATACTAAAGGTAAGGATGCAGTATCAGACCAAAACTGCCTCTGGGAGTAGTCAGGGAATCAGCTTCTTGGAAAATGGGGGGAAGTAGGACAGGACACCCTGATAAGCAGGATTCAAGTGAAAGTCGAAGGTGCAGAAATCTTGGTTGAGACCTTCCGGGAGGAAGGACAGGCGCCATTACACCGAACCTGTAGTAACAACTGTACGCAACCTCTCTTGAAATGCTTCTTAGATTTATTACTTAACTCACAACACACGGCTAGCACACACACACATTTTTGTATAGTCCTGGGCTTTTTTGAAAAGCATTATTATTAAAATAGGAGCTAACCCACTAAAAGTTATGGAAGAAACCACCAGTCAATGCAGGAGATGCAAGAGATGTGAGTTTGATCCCTGAGTCGGGAAGATCCCCTGGAGAAGGAGACGGCAACCCACTCCAGCATTCTTGCCTGGAAAATTCCATGGACAGAGGAGCCTGGTGGTTTACAGTCCATGGAGTCACAGTCAGACGCAACTGAGCACACACACACACACCAAAAGTTTATTTTATATGTACTATCAGCTGAACATCTTTATCAATTTTTCAGGGAAAAAAAATCAGTTCTTTGATCTGAAAACACCTCTATTATCAAGAATGTATTATTTTGCAATATATACAAATATCAAATCATTACATTGTACAGCTGAAACTAATATAATGTTATCTGTCAATTATTCCTCAGTTAAAAAAAAGAAAGAACATTTTTTTTCCCTAATACTCGGTTTTTTAAAAGTATCAGATTTTATTTTCCAGATTTTGTGACATTTCAACGATGATTCACACTATTTATTATGATGATGTCTTGAGTTAATTTGAGTTGAGAAATGTGCCAACTTTCTTAACCTTACCACCAGCAGATTTTTTAAACTTCTCATTAAGCCAGCAAATAGTTTGCTGTTGTTTTGGAGATGAGGTATGTGGAGCATGTCTCCACTATCCTTTAAAATTTATTCTAGCTATTATACAGCAAAGATGCTCTCTGTGTGGCAAGACAGTCTGTAACATGCCGTTTTGTTGCATAAATTCACTGCAGACTCTCGTTCCTCTACAACTAAGCTCTCCTATAATTGCATCTAAGTCTATCAATCACGTGTTCTAAAACTACTGGTGGTGACAAGAAATCTAGAGGAGGCATCCAAAATATAATATGTTGAATCTAATATAACTTGAGCAGAGATTACATCATTCCTACTTCTTGATCTCATGTGCCTAAATGCCTCTAGTCTATCAGGATTGAAATATACTATCAAAAGTTGTCATTTTATGTTCAGTATTCAGTATCTTCAAAGGCATATTTTCTACAGAATAAGTGATCTGGGTATATTATTTTCAACGTGTATAATAAGATACAGATTCTCCTCTAATGAGAAAATGAATTATTTTATCAGTTAAGATGATTTGTAAAGAAATAGAAATAATTTTATCAGTTAAGAAATAGAAACTGCCTGGGGAACTTAAACAGAAAAAGACTGTATGGGAAGAAGAGAGGGTAACTCACAAAATGAAACAAAATGTGGAATAAACAGACTCAGAAAGGGCAGGAACTAGCACAACCTCAGAGAAAACAGGAGCTAGCCAGACCTGATGATGGTCACTTTGAGAAATGCTGCAGAGGTAATAGTGTTGGCCATTTGGGGTCTTTATATCACTCTTTTCAAGAATGTAAATGCCTCCAGCCATCTGGCTTATGTCAGGAGTCATCATGTCACTAATCAATAGTCCATCAAAGCAAAGCTGGGGTGCTGTTAAGAAGGGAAATAGCAGATGGGGGCAAAAATGACAAATGTCTACTGAAATCATGAAATTTATTAGTTTTTTTTTAATTGAAGCATAGTTGATTTTCAACGTTTTGTTAATTTCTGCTGTACAAAGTGATTCAGTTATACACATATGTACATTCTTAATATTATTTTCCATTATGATTTATCACAGGAGAGTGAACCTAGTTCTCTGTGCTATACCTTAGGACCTTGGTGTTTACCCATTCTACATTATGATAGCTTACTTCTGCTAACCCCAACTTCCCACTCAATTCCTTCCATCTTCCTTCTCCCCCTTGACAACCACTATGTCTGTTTTCTGTGTCCATGAGTCTGTTTCTGTTGCACAGATAGGTTCATCTGTGTCGTATTCTAGATTCCATATATAAGTGATATCATATGGTATTTGTCTTTCTCTTTCTGACTTACTCCACTTAGCATGATAGTCTCTAGTTGCATCCATGCTGCTGCAGATGACATTGAAATAAGTCCCCTACACACAAATCTTCACGTTGTGAACTTTCAAAGATGCAAACGTGTGTTCCATCAATGTCAGGTGTGAGTAAAATTGCAACTTGCCCTCCATCTCCTGTTGCTGATGATCCTTCAGCTCTACCATCTCCCACCTCCTCTCCCTCCTCTAGTCAGTAACTCTTCTTGCTTGTTCACTCGAGGCCAGCCCCTATATGCCAGCTGTCGTACTATACCACTGTGCTTTTCAAGGTACTGTTCTGTAAGATTAAAAATGTTTTCTTTATTTTTTGTGTTTGTGTTTTATGTATTATTTGTGTGAAAGGTATTATAAACCTACTGTGCTTTGCTAAGTCACTTCAGTTGTGTCCTGCTCTGTGGACCGTATGAACTGTAGCCTCTGAACAGGCTATGAACAGGCTCCTCTGTCCATGGGATTCTCCAGGCAAGAATACTGCAGTAGATTGCATTCTCCTCTCCAGGGGATCTTTCAGACCCAGGGATTAAACCTGCATGTCTTACGTCTAACCTGCATTTGGCAGGCAGTTTCTTTACCACTAGCTCCAAAGTGAAGTCCCTCAGTCGTGTCCAACTCTTTGTGACCCCATGGACACCAGGCTCCTCCGTCCATGGGATTTTCTAGGCAAGAGTACTGGAGTGGGTTGCCATTTCCTTCTCCAGTGAATCTTCGCAACCCAGGGATCGAACCCAGGTCTCCTGCATTGTAGACACACGCTTTACCGTCTGAGCCACCACAGAAGTCCCAGGGAAGCAGTATTATATAGCAAATTGTGTTAGCTGGGTACCTAGACTAACTTTGTTGGACTTACAAACATGCTCTTGGAATGGAATTGTTCTTATATAGGGGACTTTCTGTGTTTCATTCTTTTTTATGGCTGAGTAGTATTTCATTTCATACATGTACCACATCTGCTTTATCCATTCATCTGTTGATGGACATTTAATTTGTTTCCATGTCTTGGTAATTGTGAATAGTGCTGCTATGAACATAAGGATGCATTATCTTTTTTTTTCACATGTGTTTTTTACAATTAAAGTTTTATCTGGATATATGCCCAGGAGTGGACATTGGAACAACAGACTGGTTCTAAATAGGAAAAGGAGTAGGTCAAGGCTGTATATTGTCACCCTGTTTATTTAACTTCTGTGCAGAGTACATCATGAGAAACGCTGGGCTGGAAGAAGCACAAGCTGGAATCAAGATTGCCAGGAGAAATATCAATAACCTCCGATATGCAGATGACACCACCCTTATGGCAGAAAGTGAAAAGGAACTAAAAAGTCTCTTGATGAAAGTGAAAGAGGAGAGTGAAAAACTTGGCTTAAAGCTCAACATTCAGAAAACAAAGATCATGGCATCTTGTCCCATCACTTCATGGGAAATAGATGGGGAAACAGTGGAAACAGTGTCAGACTTTATTTTTGGGGGGCTCCAAAATCACTACAGATGGTGATTGCAGCCATGAAATTAAAATGCTTACTCCTTAGAAGGAAAGTTATGACCAACCTCGATAGCATATTCAAAAGCAGAGACATTACTTTGCCAACAAAGGTCTGTCTAGTCAAGGCTATGGTTTTTCCAGTGGTCATGTATGGATGTGAGAGTTGGACTGTGAAGAAAGCTGAGCGCCGAAGAACTGATGCTTTTGAACTGTGGTGTTGGAGAAGACCCTTGTGAGTCCCTTGGACTGCAAGGAGATCCAACCAGTCCATTCTAAGGAGATCAGCCCTGGGTGTTCTTTGGAAGGAATGATGCTAAAGCTGAAACTCCAATACTTTGGCCACCTCATGCGAAGAGTTGACTCATTGGAAAAGACTCTGATCCTGGGAGGAGTTGGTGGCAGGAGGATGAGGGGACGACAGAGGATGAGATGGCTGGATGGCATCACTGACTCGATGGACGTGAGTCTGGGTGAACTCCGGAAGTTGGTGATGGACAGGGAGGCCTGGCGTGCTGCGATTCATGGGGTTGCAAAGAGTTGGACACGACTGAGCGACTGAACTGAACTGAACTGATGCCCAGGAGTGGAATTTCTGGGTTATATGGTAATTCTATTTTTAGTTTTCTGAGGAACCTCCATAATGTTTTTCATAACAGCTGTATCAACTTACATTCCAACCAACAGTGTAGGAGAGTTCCCTTTTCTCCACACCCACTCCAGGATTTATTTGTAGAGTTTTTAATGATGGTCATTCTGACTGGTCTGAGGTGGTACCTCATTGTAGTTTTGATTTTCATTTCTCTAATAATTAGCAGCATTAAACTTCTTTTCTTGTGCCTATTAACCATTTGTATGTCTTCTTTGGAGAAATGTTTATTTAGATTTTCTGCCCATTTTTCAATTGGATTATTTGTTGTTGAGCTGTTTGAATTGTTTGCACATTTTGGAAATTACGCCCTTGTGCGTTATATCCTTTGCCAATGTTTTCTTCCATTCTGTGGATTGTTTTCATTGTGTTTATGGTTTCCTTCGCTGTGCAAAAGCTTGGTAAGTTTGATTAGATCCCATTTGTTTATTTTTGTTTTTATTTCTATTGCCTTGGAGGCTGACCTAAGGAAACATTGGTATGATTTGTCAGAGCATGTTTTACCTACAATCACTTGTAGGAGTTTGATGATGTCCTGTCTTGTGTCCTGTCTTATGTTTAAGTCTGGAAGCCATTTTGAGTTCATTTTTGTGTATGGTGGGAGGGTGTATTCTAACTTCATCGATTTACATGCAGCTGTCTAGCTTTCCCCACACCATTTGCTAGGAAGAGGCTCTCTTGTACATTCTTGCCTCCTTTGTTGAAGACTAATTGATTGTTGATGTACGAGTTTATTTCTGGGCTCGCTCTTCTGTCCCACTGATCTACATGTCTGCTTTTGCCAACACCTTGCAGTTTTGTGAAATCATTAATTTTAAAATATAACTTAAAAGAAAGTCAATCACAATAGTTCCTCATTCAAGAAAAAGAGGCTGTCTATAATACCAAGTATATCATCTCTTTAATTCTGCTTATATAATTGAACATACACACACACACACATACAAATATCTGTAAAAATTATAGATAAAGTGTGTTGTTTCTATTATATTTGACCTAATTATGTAAGGAGTTCATCCATTCATTTATCCACAAATATTTAGGCACAATTCTAGGTATTGAGGATACAGGACTGAAAAAAATGTAATCCTAGCCTCACTGTTGTGAGAAAGAGAGAAACAATAAACAAAATAAATAAGTAAATTTTGTAGCATTTTAGAAGTTGACACGTGAGGAATAAATAAGGAAAGATTGATAGAGGTTAGGGAGCGTCAGGTCAAGTTTCAAGTTTAAAGAGAGTGATCAGGAAAGGCCCCACTGGGACTTCCCTGATAGTCCAGTGGTTAAGATCCCACCTTCCTGTGCAGGGGCACAGGTTCTATCCCTGGTCAGTAAACTAAGGTTCCATGTGCCTCAGAGTGTAGCCAAAAGAATTTTTTTTTTTTTCCTTTAAGGAAAGGCGTGGACTTCCCTGGTGGTACAGTGGATAAGAATCCACCTGCCATGAAGGGGACATGAGTTTGATCCCTGGTCCAGGGAGATCCCACATGCCGCACAGCGACTAAGCCCAGTGGGCTGGAACTAATGTGCCCACAGGCTGCAGCTACTAACTCTGTAAACCTAGGGTCTGTGCAACAAGACAAGCCACCAAAATGAAAAGCCTGCATACTACAACTGGAGAGCAGCCCCCGCTTCTACAACTAGAGAAAGCCTGCGTCCAGCAAGATTCAGCACAACCATAAATATACATTTTTTAAAAGAAAGGCTTCACTGAGGTGACAATGGAGAAAAGACTGGCAGGGAGTGATGAATTAAGTGAACAGGTATCTGAGGAAAGTACCCCAGGAAGGAGCAGCAGGTATAAGACACTGAGGCAGGGGTACACTGGGGGCATTCAAGGACCACAAAGAAACCAGTGCAGCTGGAGCCCCTGGAGTGAGCCCTAGGAGAGGGGTTGGAGGTGAGGTCAGACTAAGAGTGTGATGGGGCCATGACAGGCCTTGTAGGCGACTGTGAAGACTGGCTTTTTCTCTAAGTGAGATGGGAAAATCACACTGCAGAGAATCAATGTTCCCACCTAAGAATTCATCTTCCCTCAAATCATTTTTCCATTTCAAAATATATCCAATAACAAAACATTCTTTCCCCCCTAGTTCTCAAAGCCTCTCTATACACATCCTACAGAACTAAAAATCTCTGCAGTATCCAGGCACTGTCTCACTCCTCGAGCACTGCTACTCAACTGTATCTGTCAGTGTCCAACTGGGAGACAGAAATCACACAGTAATTTTAACAAGGAAAGTTTAACTGTAAGAGAAAATTAGAGCTGTAAGAGAAAATTAGAGTAATGAGGCATAACCAGTAAGGAGTGAAGGAAACTCAAAAGCATATAGGAATTGCAGGTATAAGGAGCAGTGACCATGCTTAGGGCTAAAATATAGGTTCCAAGGCAGAGCTCCCCTCCTCCTAGGGCTGAACTGTGTATCTTGTCAGAAAGAGTACAGTCATCGCTCAATGGATTGAGAGGAGTTGCTGAAGGGCTGTTATTGTTGGAACTTGCTAGCAATCCACCCTCCAAAGTGCCAGAGGAAGCCATTCACAGGGAGGTGCAAAGCTGCATAGGGAGCTCCCAGAGAAAGCTGCTGGATGCTGTTGGTTGTCATGCCCTCATTGTGGAGCCAAGCACTAGAGGAACCATTCACTAAAGGAGCCTATGCTGGAGCAGCCACACACTGCGGAAACTGCATGCGTGCATACTCAGTCGCTTCTATCGTGTCTGAGCCGTTGTGACCCCATGGACTGTAGCCCACCAGGCTCCTCTGTCCATGGGATTTCCCAGGCAAGAATACTGAAGTGGGTTGCCATTTCCTCCTTCAGGGGATCTTCCCAACCTAGGGATTGAACCTGCATCTCCTGTGTTGCAGGCAGATTCTTTACCTGCTGAACCACCTGCAGAAACTGAGTACTGAAGAAAGCTGCACCCTGTGCTGCCAACCTATAAGACAGAAGTCACAACGAGAGCAGACCCCTGCTGAGAGAACACTCTGGACCAGGACCAAAACAGAAAGAAGGAAGAAAGGGAGCAAAGAGGTGAGGAAGAAAACTAAAGTAGACAAACCTTCTCCCCTCTCCCCATCCAGTATCCCTCTAGTGCCCTCTACTGACAAGATTAACATCATGCCAGCTGGCACGGGAGAAATATTTCAAGTATTTCCATGAAATATTTCAAATATTTCAAGTATTTCCATGAAATATTTCAAATATTTCCATGGTTTTTCCAGTAGTCGTGTATAGATGTGAGAGTTGGACCATAAAGAAGGCTGAACACCAAAGAACTGATGCTTTTGAACTGTGGTGCTAGAGAAGACTCTTGAGAGTCCCTTGCACTGCAAGGAGATCAGACCAGTCAATCTTAAGGAAATCAGTCCTGAATATTCATTGGAAGGACTGATGCTGAAGCTGAAGCTCCAATACTTTGGCCACCTGATGTGAAGAACTGACTCACTGGAAAAGACCCTGATGCCAGGAACGATTGAAGGCAGGAGGAGAAGGGGGCCACGGAGAACGAAATGGTTGGATGGCATCATTAACACCATGGACATGAGTTTAAGCAAACTCCAGGAGATAGTGAATGACACGGGAGCCTGGCGTGCTGCAGTCCATTGAATCGCAAAGAGTTGGACATGACTGAGCAACTAAACAACAAACTCCATTTTCATAGAGCAGGCAATAATGGATGGATTTGAAGCTGAAAAGCAATAAACTGATAACTGACACGCCCTCTCTTCTTATGTGGCTGCAATATTCGCAGCATAACCTGTTGATGAACTGCACTACTATACTTTTCAAAGGGTTGCAACTTTCTAATGCAATGAACTCCCTCAACCAAAAAAATGTGAAACCATGTAAGTGTGAAACTCCAGGTTCTGAAAAATAAAGTACAGTCTATCTTTTCTGAAAACTTGGCACTTAGAAGATACCTACCTAAATATCTATTTAGAGCACTAAAAGTTACCCCTGTTAAATAATGCCCTATATAAGTCTGATGCACGCTGTGGTATATAATCATACATTCAATTGATTTTATTCACTTTAAATTCTTGCCTCTTAGTATTTGCCTTTATTTCTTCTTTCTGAGATAAGCATGCAGTTGTTGTTGTCCTCTTCTGCTTGGATGTTTTATGAATGAATAGCCTGGTAAGATATATCATAATGGAAAGAGCTTTGGTTCTCTTTGGGGCTGACCCAATTTTAAATTCTGACTCCATTATTTTCTGGGTGTGTGGCTTTACGCAGAACATTTAATCTCTAGAAGCTTCCATTTCCTCTTCTCTAACTGGTACAATAACACCCACCTTGCAGAGTTTTAAAAAAAACTATCAGGACCATCTTCTAGAGTAGTTGCCCCAGAGAAAGCACCTACTTTGAAATATGGCCTGGATCTATGATTTTTGCTGCTCTCATATCTTTAGGAATTTTATTCAACCGCCTGTGGTGAACACTGTAAGCATGCCAAGTTAATTCAAAGTTTCATTCCAAAGACAGTCACAAAGCATAAAATAAAGCTTTGTAAAATGGTCCACTAATTACTGCAGAATTTCTAAACAATATTCCAGAGTTGTTGAGGGGAAAAACACTAATGGGCAGAGACACCAAAGGTTAATAGATTAGATTCTCAGAAACATTAGCTGTCTTGCTGCCTCTCTGAATTTTGTTATTCTTTATAATGAGATATATTTTTTAAGTGAAATTCACTGTCTTCTTAACTGTCTTGCTGTAATTCTATTCTCAACTTAAAAAGTCAAATAGCTTCTTTTAGGAAAACTATTCTTTTAGGAAAACTAACCACTTCTCTATTTAGAATGTAGCTGTTGACATCAGTTTAACAAATGGAATGAGATGCTGCTCTAAAGGACTGTGAAAATGAAAACCCAACTGGAGATCTGTACTCTTTGGGTAGAAACACCACGATGAACTCAGACTCAAGTTTCTCATTGCAATAAAGCTGTTAGAACTTTCATCTAGTTTCATCTAATCTCAATTTTCAAAGACCACAATGGACTTTCCAGACCATATGTTCCTTTGGTTCATTTCACATCACCACTTTCATATTCATCACCAGACACGATGCCAAATATTTTTTCTACATTTTTAGAGTAGACATAGCCATAGAGGAATGTAGCTCTTCCTTGGCAAA
>NW_011494931.1:1661527-1665674 GCF_000754665.1 Bison bison bison
GTTTCCTCTAAGCCAGTTGAATTCTCAACACAAGATCTGACCTACGAGAATATAATGGAACCCAGGTGTTAGGCTAATTACTATTCAGCCATAAACGAAGAAAAGGGAAATATTAATCCATGATGCAAGTTGCTGTGTCATTACAGAATCCATCTTACTGAAGTAACGACCTCACTTTGCTCAGAGGGTAACTGTATGGATGGTCCCGTATTGACCGAATGTTAATGGGTTGTGTGTGTGGCAGCAGGTGAGCAGGAGATGGCAGAAGGAAACTACTATGATAGGTACATAATTACAATGGAAGTCATGTCTCTGTAATGAACAGGATTCGTATCACATCTTCTCAGTCACAGCACAATTTCTCCAGCTCTGTTTATAGTAATCGGTGGGATTATTTGACAGCAAGATGACATTTTGACCTTGGAACAAATTTTTCTCATAGAAAGCACGATTACCCACTGATGTTGTGATACGCAATTAGACACAGCCATGCTGGGCAAGTTACATTGTTTTTAAATATGCAAATTGTAGCTATTCAGTCTTTATCTGTAGTCCTTAAGATCTAAAGGCCATGGTCATATGCAATGGATGCATTCTGAAATTTTTTTAATTGCCTATTATTTAAGTATAAAGTTTCAAATTTTTTAATATAGGAGTATTCTAGCTGCTAAAACTAATATCTGAGGTGGGTCAGATCTCTATTGTATACAGAGACTGTGTTTCAGAGAACATTATTTGGCTTATAGTCTAACTAAACCCATTTAACCAAAAAATCCATATTATAAAGGAATTTTATTACAGTATAAAATGTAATATGCTAGAAATACGTATGAATTCTTATGAGTCCAGTTGTTTTGTTTAAACTCACTGAGGCGTTAGTAATGTGCCATATTGAGTATGTGAAAGACAGAAAACCTCCTTTTGTATGCTTTCCAGGCTTTACCAAATTCAGGAAGGGAATTCATTCTCTGGAGAAAGTGTGTGTGTGTGTATGGTGTGTGTGCATGCACATGCATTCATATCTGTCTGCACATCACTGGCCCTTCCTCACAACCACCCTCCTTCCTCCTTGGAATGTATTCAGGAGAAATCAGTATATTTTAACATTAAACAAAACACAATTAAATGGAGGAGAAGTCTAAAATAAGTGATTTGCTATCTGCCATAGTCAAATAATTTAAGCATCTTCAGTGGGCTTCCCTGGTAGCTCAGACGGTAAAGAATCTTCCTGCAATGCAAGATATGCAGGAGACATGAGTTCAATCCCTGGGTCAGGAAGATCCCCTGGAGAAGGAAATAGCAACCCACCTCATTATTCTTGCCTAGAGAATTCCACAGACAGAGAAGCCTGGCAGGTTACAGTCCATGGGGTTGCAAAGAGTCCGACACAAATACGCAACTTTCACAACACAACACAACATGAAAAATAAGATGAACGTATTTTCTTGGGACTTTCCTGGCAGTCCAGTGGATAGGAGTCTGTGCTTCTAATGCAGGGGGTGCCAGCTCAATCCCTGGTGGGGGAACTAAGATCCCACATGCCACATGGTGTGGCCAAAAAGATAAATGGATTTTCTTTCTGTGGTTTAGGTGACATTTAAAATATCCTCAGAAAACATTGGAAATTTGTATTATTCTGTAACACATTACAAACATGTTGTTAGTCAAAAGCAAAAAAAATCCCACTAACTTCTTGGTATGAGAGTATCTGATTGCCAGAGACTGGAGGACTAAACTTCTGAAATATTCATCTATAACAGGGATAATATAACTACCCATGAGGTTTGTGCTTAGTCACTCAGTCGTATCCGACTCTTTGTGACCCCATGGACTATAGCCCTCCAGGCCCCTCTGTCCTTGGGGATTTTCCAGACAAGCATACTGGAGTGGGTTGCCATTTCCTTCTCCACCTCATGAGGTTTACTGTGATGATTTAATGAGATAAAGCAGGGGTTGATGAGCACAGTAAGGACCCTGAGTCCAATCTGGCCCACCATCTTTTTTTTTTTTTAACAGCCCACAACATAAGAATGGTTTTTACATTTGTTTTAAATTGGAGTACAATTACTTTACAATGTTGTTAGTTTCTGCTGTACAACAGTGAATCAACTATATGTATACATATATCCCCTCCTTGTTGAGCCTCCCTCCCAGCTCAATTTTTGCATTTTTAAATGTTTTTATCAAAAGAATAACAGTATTTCATGATGCAAAAATTGTAGAAAATTTAAATTTCAGAGTTCGACACATGAGCTGATACTGGAGCACAGAACTTCTTGTTCATTTTGTATTGTCTCTGCTGTGTCCACACAACAGTAGAGCCAAATATTTGCAGCTGAGGCCTCACGGCCTGCAGAGCCTGAAATGTTCACTGTGTGGCCCTCCACAGAAGAAGCTGATTGACCTCTAAAATGAGCATGAAACTCACTTAGCACAGGGCACAATAGTAGGAGCTCAATAAATGACACTCACTGATATAAATATAGACTTGGCATATTAATAGTTATTATTTAGACTAAAAATGTTTGGTTCCCCAAGTGCTGTTCATGTCTACAATATCCAGTGTAGAGTTCCAGCTCAACAGAACAGCTGGTCCACACGGGACCCCTAAAACTTTCTCCATCCCTCCCCAATATCCCAGGACTTGCCCCTACTCACATTATGAGCTGCAGAGTGGGTGGAGGGGCAGTTTCTGTGCACCCCACCTGCAGCTTTCTATGCTGGTTTAGATCGTTGCTCAGAACCTCTCCCTCCCTCCCCCACCATCTCCACTGTGGAATGTACCTTGGAAACAGCCCTGTGACTCGCCTTGGAATGGAACATAAGCAGATGTACCATGAACTACTACAGTCTTTGCTTTCAGAGAATTTACTCTAGACCTCAGTTACAAAGGGAGCAAAAGTAGTTAGAACTAGGAATAATCTATGAATGAACTGGTCACCTGTGAAATCCATCCCCAGTTCAAACTTTCCTCACCATTGGGGCCATTCCTGCCCATCAGATCATAACTTTGATCTCTCTCCACTGGCCAAGGTTTCCGTCTGATTAGGCCCAAGGTCAACCCCTCCAGCTCAGATGTCTGCAGCTCAAGTAGTTGCTGAGATTTTATTTTTAGGTCTGCAAGAATACTGACATGGATAATTCACAAATAATAAGCCTCAGTTAAATGTATTCTTTCTGCCAGCTACACGGAAAAGAAAAGCTCTGGTGAAAACATAAAATGCAGTCAGCTGGGGTTACAGCTCATTTTTTGCATGGGATCAGCTTCAGAGTTTCATCTAGAATAGACTGCTTCAAATTCACATGTTTAAAAGTGAAGAAAGAAAGAAATTACATTCCTAGTCGTTTCAGCAGTAAATGGTCTATAGACCCCCTTAACACTCTCTTGAGACCCCTAGGGTCCCAGGCTCTAGGTAATTTAGAAGAAAAAAACTCAGATGGATGTGTTATCATTTATTGACACACTGGAGGGGGCCCACACATCACTCCAGGTAAGTTTCCTACTGGGCAGGGCATGTGCTCCTCACTAACATTTTTTAATAGCAAAAAAGAAAGTATTCATGTCATTAAAGAACAGAGAATTCTGCTCAGAAAGGACACTGCCTCTAAAGATTCTACACCACTAGAATTGTTGGCTCAATTAGGTAATGAAATTATCCAGATGCTTTTTACTAACACCACCTACCCTAATCAGACTTCCTTCATGCCTGGTTCATCTTTTAATAATATTTTTAACTTCTGGGTTTTTAAAAAAAAAAAACTTTTAATGTAAATATTCAAAGCCAATTCAAGTCCTATTTGGAAGTTACTTCTTAGGGAAGGGAGGAGCTACTTCTTTGCCAAGGGCACTTTGGTTGCTATTTTCTGTTTTCAAGAAAGGGTATATTTCCATGTCTTAGCAGTTAGACAAGCATAAATGAATAAATTAGCATTTGCCTACATTTAAATTTCATCATCTAAACTACTGGGCAGCTGACTCCAATTGATTTATTTTTGCTCAGAGTCACTGTTTGCCAATGGAAGCCAAATGTTATGGTAAAGGACAAACTACTAACCAAAAAAGTGATGCCTCTGTACCCTGGTTTTGGAGCTTGGAACTCTTCCTGTGGCCCATGACTGAGGACTGGGTGATCCTGGCTTTCCTCTG
>NW_011494931.1:1665774-1683184 GCF_000754665.1 Bison bison bison
GCTTTCCTCTGCTGCAAGCCCTAATAAACCTGTGTGGTAGCACAGCCCATTCTCAGCCATCTATTTGAGGGTTCAGGCTTCCATGGATTGTAAGACTAGGTTAGCCAAAGGCCAGATATGTCTGGGTATACTTTGCCAGCCCCCCAAAAGACTCAATGGTGTCTCTGTTGTTTCTGAGAACAAAACCCACAATCCTTCACGTCACTTCTCCACTTTTGAGCAGCAAACCCAGCAGCCTGAATGTGCATGTGCTTTGATAGACTCTGCCCTTTCTCACCCACATACAAATTTGTTGTTCTTCCTGGACATTCAGAAGATCATACCTCCCAGTCCTCTTGCAGTTAGATGGGGCTGTGCGAGTAGTCCTGGCCAATAAAATGTAAGAAGTGACTTGTGTCACTTGAAGGCTTAAGCAGTGAGTGACAAGACAGCAATCCTTCAGCCACTCTCTGCTCTCTCTCCTGTGCTGCGGGGCCAAGCCGAGCTTGTCAAACTGGTCCCTGAACCACTGTACGAGGCAGAGCTCCACCACCCTCCCCTACAACCTGTGCCCCACCACTGGCTACTCATGCTGGATGTGGTCCTTGAGCAAGAGAGAAGGCTTTCTGGGCTGGGCCCTGAGAATTGGGAGCTAATGTGTCACTGCAGCACAGCGTGGCCTATACTGACTAGCAGGGTGTTAAAATAAAAGTTGCTCAATTTCAGCTCAATCCTCCCTAGCTGTTAATACGATAGCTACCACACTTGAGAACTTTATCAATGAAGGGACGTCTGTCTCAGGGGAACTTCTTTGTGTGATTCCTACATCAATGGGAAATAAGTTTCCTTGACTTATTTCCTCACACTTAAGCCTTGAGTTTAAAGGATAGATAGGATTTGTAAGGTGAAGACAGCGAGTGAGCATGCCACACCAGAGAAACAGGATGACCATCATGGGAAATAGTATAACTCAATATGCACATTTCTTCGATGAAAATAAAAGGTACTCAATTTCAGCTTAATCCTCCCTCCATAGTTGGGGGCAGAGGGATGGTTGGGATGTGAATAGTCACAAACCACGAGCATAGGTGCTCCATGGAATTACTCATTAGAAAGAATTTTTTCCTTTCCACACTTGACTCCATCCAGCCAGGTTTCGAGGGTTTGTGTGAATGCCTACCCCCCAAAAGGGACTTGGATTAGGCCAAAAAGATCTGTTTCCCACTTGAATGGACCTATCCCTGGGCATCTACCACAAAGCTATCTGACAGTTTTGAAGGTGGAATAGAAACTTTTGAAGGTTGACAGCTTCAGTAATGGTTGGGGTGGAGGAAACGTGTTTTTGTGATGTGTGTGTATGTGGTGGTGGGCGTAAGCGTATGTGTCATGAGAAACGTCACTGTGATACTTGCCACTGTCCTGAGAGGGGCAATGGTGAGAAAGATTGCATCACTTCTGAATTCCCTTAGGGAAAAAAATTCATATAAGATTTTTTTAAGTGGAAAAGTGTTAGCTTACACAGCTAAAGATAGAATTATATATAGAAAGAAATAAAACATATTTGAGCACTTATTATGTTTCTGACACTATTCTAAGCACCTTCTATGCATTAGCTCATAACAACCACATGAGGTATGAGCTCTTACCATTATTTTATAAATCTCTAAAACCAAGGCATGGGGTGGTAAAGTATGTCACCAAGATCTCACGGTTTGCCAACTGGTGGAGCCAGGATTTGAACAGAGCAATCTAACTCCAAAGCCCATGCTGGTGTGAAGATTGGTACATACATACCTTGAGTTTGATTGATAGGTACAAACAATTGAGTCTCCCTTTGGTAACATCCTACCTCTGGAAATCATTCTACTTGGGCTACAGACAGCTTCTCTCCCTCAGGCAAAGGCTGAGTCCTCTACTATTTCTGCTATTTCTATCAAGCGTATATTTTGGAGGAAAAGTAAAATACTTTTTACTGTAAATGGTCTTTTTAAAAATCTTTATTATGAGCTCTTCAAATATCCAAAAAACTAGAGGAAAAGTACAGTGAACTCCTGTATGCCCATCATCACCTACCTCTTCACAATCCATTTTTCCCTCTCCAGTCCCCTTCCCCACTCGTTATAGCTTTTTTTTTTTTTCCATTCTGGCTTCTGCCTGCACCACACTATGGAAACTCATCAAGGTTCCCAAAGACTTCCTTGAATTGCCGTCCAGGAGATGTTTTCCAAACTTTTTCAATGTCATCCTTCTGATTGATCTGAATCTCCAGACACTCCTGAGAAAATACTTCTAATATATATTAATATGATAGCTACCACACTTGAGAAATGTGTCTGTGCCAAGCACTTTTATACATCATTTAATCTTCAAAACAGTGTTGAGGTAGGTACTAGTATAGTCTCCATTTTCAAAAGGAGGAAACAGACTGGTAAATGTTCCTCACTTTGAGAAAATAAAGTGAGACATAGGAAGGCCAAATAAATTGACTGAGATTGCCAAAAGCTCAGCACTGGTGCCCAGTTGAATCTCAGAGACAGTTTTGGGTGAAGTAGAAAAGAATAGCTTTATTGCTTTGCCAGGCAAAGGGGGACACAGGAGGCTCATTGCCTCACAAAATTGTGTTCCAACCTAGGAGGATTTGATGAGGATTTTATAACAAGGATGGGGTTGCTGATAAGGATTAGGGTTCTGCAGGGCCCTCAGTCCCTAATCTCAATCTCCTGAGAGACTGAGGAGTTTGGTCTCCTAATCTTGATGAGCTTCTCCAGTTCCTTTAATCCTGCCTCAGATGGTTTCTTGGCTGTTTCTCCCTTGATTAGTAATTGTTTGAATCTGCCCTTTGGAACTCGGGAATATGTCATAGAGGCTGGTGTCTTACCTACAAGAAATGGGAGACAAAAAGGCTTTCATGCCCAAGAGCCCCACAGGGTCCTGCTTGGTTTCAAGATCACACAATTAGCAATGATTAGAACATGGACTGGAAATGAGGGCTGTCTGACTCTGAAGTCCATACTGTTTCATACCGCTCCGCTAGACCCTGAATCTCTCCCCTTCCTAGCTATAGGTATCTCCGTCTCCTGGGGCTCTTTGTATCACTCTCATCTTCCTTTACTTTCTCCTCTATGGGCTTATCTTCTTTCTACCTTTGAAATGTTAGTGTGCCCTATGGCACCATCAAGCTCTTCTTCCTTACTTCTCTCATACTCTGTGATCTGAAGGACCTCATTCTTGCCAGTGCCACCCATATGCCAGTAACTTTCAATCTATGATTCTAGCTCAAATATCTTGCAAAGATTCCAGTCCCAACATTCTCACTGCTTATTGGACATTGCACATAGATGGGGAAACAATGGAAACAGTGAGAGACTTTATTTTGAGGGGCTCCAAAGTCACTGCAGGTGGTGACTATAGACATGAAATTAAAAGATGCTTGCTCCTTGGAAGAAAAGTTTGACCAACCTAGACAGCATATTGAAAAGCAGAGACATTACTTTGCCAACAAAGGTCCGTCTAATCAAAGCTATGGTTTTCCCAGTTATCATGTATGGATGTGAGAGTTGGACTATAAAGAAAGCTGAGCGCTGAAGAATTGATGCTTTGAACTGTGGTGTTGGAGAAGACTCTTGAGAGTCCCTTGGACTGCAAGGAGATCCAACCAGTCCATTCTAAAGGAAATCAGTCCTGGGTGTTCATTGGAAGGACTGATGCTAAAGCTGAAACTCCAATACTTTGGCCACCTCATGTGAAGAGTTGACTCATTGGAAAAGACTCTGATACTGGGAGGGATTAGGGGCAGGAGGAGAAGGGGATGACAGAGGATGAGATGGCTGGATGGCATCACTGACTAAATGGACATGAGTTGGAGTAAACTCTGGGAGTTGGTGATGGACAGGGAGTCCTGGCGTGCTACGACTCATAGGGTCGCAAAGAGTCAGACACGACTGAGTGACTGAACTGAACTGAACTTCACCCAAATGTCATGCCCTCAATTTCTGAGCTAAATGAGAAAACAACTATTTTGAGTTGCTGCTTAGGCATTTTACAGTATTAATGACCCAGAGTCTGGACATTTAGAAAAGGACCTGAGTTTAGAACTCCTGCACTAAATTCCCACTTGCTTTTCCTGAGGCACCTTTTAAAATGACCACTTGGAGTTAAACCCACATAAGGTTAGTGACCTGCACCCCAACCACCTTATACATCATAGTTTCTCACTGCCCTGTTCACAGGCTTCCCAGGTGGCACTAGTGGTAAAGAACCTGCCTGCCAATGTAAGAGACACGGGGTCAATCCCACGGTGCAGAAGATCCCCTGGAGAAGGGCATGGCTGCCTTCTCTAGTATTCTTGCCTGGAGATTCCCATGGACAGAGGAGCCTAGCAGACTACAGTCCATGGAGTCACAAAGAGTCAGACACAACTGAAGCCACTTAGCATGCATGCATGCATCCTGTTCACATGTGAACTGGGTCAGAGGGCTGCCCTTGCCCTAGCTCACTGCCTCCCTTTCCCTGTTCCTGGTTTCTGGGATCTGTAAGAAATCTTTCAACTTCCAAAAATTAAAAATAAAATACTGGTCACAGAGAGAGAAGGAATCATAACACAGCATCCACCCAGACTTCAATCAATGAGACTTTACAATTTATTAGGACCAACTAGATGGGGATCCCTGAATTATTAATATGAAATTTATTGTCCTAAATACAATGACATCTAAGCATTAAGCATTGGCTTATCAATGATTCCAACATTCAGGGAAATGAAAGAATTAAAATATTATTTTAAAAAATTAAAAGATTTAGTTAAGAAATCAACAACATCTATGAATATAAACTCATGTTTTTCTAAAAGATGTGGCTCCAGTCCCAAAATAAATCATCAACTGTGAAACAGCCATAATACTGTTCCAACCAATGATTTTATGTTATCATAAAATCAAAAGAGAAGTAAGTACTTTTTAGGATAATAAGAAAATGTTAGCAATAAAGCATTACTAGAAAATATAGAATAGCATTCTGTTACCATGGGCTTTGTTTTTAGATCAATGATTTGATAAAAATTCATGTGTCCCTTTCTATTTAAAAAAAAAAGATAAAAAACCGACCACAGTAAAATGCCTCTAGGTCCATGCATAGCACCTTAGAAATAAAAATCTATTATCTAAAGGATGGCTACAGCCTTAGCCCATCCAAAGAGCTCCTCCTACTGTTTTTTTCAAAATATGAAAGGAGTCTGAAGAGAGGAATATTCACTAAAGAACCAGAGCATGACAAAATCGAGCAGCAAGCAAGAGCGTTCAAGCTTCTAAGTCAGAGCTACGTCTCCGATTCCTCAAGCAGAACAAGCCAGAGGCCAAACTCTGACACGGATGGAGCTCCCTAGGTTCCTCAGGGCCCTCCCTCCCCATAAGCTGCTTTGTTGAGAAACTCTGCTCACCTGCAACTTTACAGGGGCTTTCTGGCAATACTCCCTTAATTCCAAGAATGTGCGTACATGCTCAGCCATGTCCAACTCTTTGCCATCCTATGGACTGCAGCCCGCCAGGCTCCTCTGTCCCTGAGATTTTTCCCGGCAAGAATACTGGAGTGCGTCGCCATTTCCTCTTCCAAGGGATCTTCCCAACTCAGGGATCGAACCTGCGTTTCCTGCATCTCCTGCATTGCAGGCAGATTCTTTACCAATGAGCCACCGGGGCAGCCCCTAATTCAGCTCTAATAAGAAAATAGAATTGGACAGAGTTGTAGGAGATAATTTTTTAACAAAATCGCTCTTCTCATTGTCTCCAAACACTCCTTCAAGGGCAGTCTCTTTACTCTGCACACATTATCATCTTGAAGAAGAGACAAAGGTTGGATTCAGGCATAAAGCAATTATTTTTAAAATGAGTGGTTCCTAATAACTTTCTAATTTAGAATTAATTTCTAATTCTAATTGCTTAATTCATCTCTGACATTTTTGGTGAATGGGTAGTAGATTTTGTTTTTCAGCCGAAGAACCTGAGGACACACACCTGAACCATAGAGAATAAACTGTAAATTTAGAAAATCTTGAGAAGGTGAGGAACAGGGGAGGAGAAAGACTATGAATGAGGACTTTTTCTCCTTACTTGATATAATTCTACATTTTTCAAAAATGTAAAGAATTTGAAAAATAAAAATGTTTTTATGTGTAACTTCTGAAATTTTATATTTTAAAGGATCGTCTAAAATTGTTTTCTGTGATCTGCTTACCTGTCTAAATAGTGGCCTAGTTTCTCTAACTGGTCCCTTTTGTTCAGTCATTCCACACACCAGAGCCTTAGGTCAACTGTCCCCAGACCAGGCATTGCAAGGGCTTCACAAACTGTCCTCATAATAGGCAAACATTCGCAGAGCACTGACAATGTGCCAGGTACTGTCTCAAGAACTTCATCAGAACCATTTCATTTAATCCTCACCCAAGCATGTCAGTCCTAGGATGTACATCCTCTCAAAGGAGGAAGCAAGGTCCAGAGAGATTAAAGAAATTACCTGAGACTATTTAGCTGACAAGGATGGAGCTGAAATTCAGACCCAAGTAATATGGCTTCAAGCCACATCCCTAATCACTACACTCTGTTACCGCCCTAAAAATAAAAACACTTACTGAACCTGGGGGACTTACAACCTAGTTGGGTAGAAATGAAGGAACCCATCATAATACTATGTGATAAATGATAAGATAAAGATACACACAAATTTAAAAAGGAAGAAAACTTGACTGAGTGTTGTAGGGAGGGGTGGGGAGAGTCAAGGAAGGTTTTGTAGAGGAAGCCCCCAGCGCAGCCAAAGGCTGTCTCACCATGGAGCTAAAGGAAGGGAGAGTGATACACACCTGCTGACATCTGCCTTTGACCAGGCACCTGGTGAGTGTTCTACATGGGTCATCTCACTCTACCCCACAATAGCCCCGTGAAATATGCGGTGTTACCCCCACTTCACTAATCAAGAGACTGATAGCAAAAAGGAAAAACAACTCACCTAGAATTGGACAGTTAGCAGGTGCCAGAGCCAAGCTAGCAACTCAGGAGATGCTCGTCCCACTCCCCACTCCCCCTCCACACACACATACACACACACACACACACACACACACACACACAAATAGCAGGAGAAGAAAAGGGAGGAATAGTAAGTACAGACCATGTGCAGACATACATTAACACATCCTTACACAGGGGAGACAGGCGAAGGGGCTCACCTGCACAGTGATGGATGGTACCAGACTTGTAACTACAAAGTGATCACTCAGTAATGTATGCAGGTGGCAAATTATAACATTGCACACCTGAAACATAAATCACATTTAAAATCCTGGCACAATAAATCACCATATTCAAAGCCATGCAACTACGGACGGGACTCTCTTATAAACGGACTTGTGTCTGGAAAAGTTTGTGCAAATGTTGACATGTGGCTCCCTGTCAAGAAGGCATAAGGTGACAATTCAGACTACTGGACCTCGAGGGGCCCTTAAATCTAGAGAGAATATTATTTCTAGAGCAACTCTGGGTTTCCACAATAACGCAGGTTCTTTGAGAAGGTAAGTGTAGCCACAGAATGAAGTGTTGCCTTGTCTCCATGGCTACGTTGTCATTTCTTCAAAGACAAAGACTGAGTCTCGTCCTCTTTGTCATCCTGGGCAAGGGCCTCACTCTTGTCAAGGTCACTCAGAACCTTTAAGAGACGAATCTGATGCTCATCTCTGTTCTCATCTCTCTCTCTCTCAGCAATAGGAGACACAGTGACTACTGAAGCCCATGCACTCTAGAGCCTGTACTCCACAACGAGAGAAGCCACGGCAATGAGCAGCCCATGTACTACAACTAAAAAGTAGCCCCTGCTCAACACAACTAGAGAAGGCCCATACACGGCAAAGAAGGCCCAGCACAGCCAAAAATCAACAAGTAAATAAATGAGATACTAGGACTTCAGCCATCATTTTCACCAGTATCCCAGCATCCAGAATGACGCCTGCCACATAATACGTGCTCAGTAGATATTCATTACAGAAATGAATATAAATATTGAAGAGAGGTTTGGGATTAACTGAAAGGTTTTGGCTAAGTGATGATTTCATGCTACAACTGGAGTTACAGGGGTTAAAAATATGAATCTCTGTTATAAACAAGTGATTACAGAGTCCCGAGTTGCCCAACTTGCTCTAACAAGTTTACATGAAATCTGGGACTGCAAGAGAGATGCTGGGAGAGATTGCAATCATTGAGTCTGGATCAGCTCCTTCTCTTTTGCATTCTCAGTTTCTCAATGTAGGAAACAAGTTTAAATGATGAACTAGCCTGTTTCTTTCCAGCCCCCACAGTGCACTTACATGAAACTCAGAGTCACCAAGGCAGACAGCCTGCTCATGGTGCCAATTTGGACTAATATATGAATTATTCCATCTATATTGTCAGATATGTGTCATGTTCCCCTAGGATATGATGCAAAGTTATGTTATGAGACACACCAGATATCATATGAAAAATACCCACATGGACATTCTCTGCAATTCCTAGCTCCATTGCAAGTTCCATTTCCATTTTCAGAAATGTCCACTATTTTTAGATATTAAAGCAAATCTCATAAGGAGGATTAAGGATTAGGGGTTATCAATGTAAAGAGAAAACAATCATTCTTAATCATGACTGCATTATGTGAAAAAATTACTTCCTTTCATCGGATTTTGGTTTAAACCATTATACTGAAATTGGCTTCTGAAAAGTTGTCTCGGGTAACTTATTTATAGTCATGATGTGGAAAAACACAATTTGCTCCAGTATCCTATTATTTCTACATTGCTCTGTCATTTGTGACCTGAATAAGGTCTGGTGATTTCATAGGATGAGAAGGCGGTAAGATAGGTAGAGGCAAAGATAAAAGTCTTGCCTATTCTCTCCAAGATGATGAACTTGACTCGATGGAGATGCAAGTCATGGTACTTCCAAAAGCACGGCTGTCCACCGGAAGCCTTTCCACATAGAGCCCTACTTCAAGGGACGTCAGGGTGAAGTAATGGGGCTGGCTTAACTAAAGGTGATTTGAAAGGAAAAAATCATTTTTTGTTATAGGCGTCTGCATACCTCAGGGCAGTTTCCAGGTCATTTTTCATCATTTCACATTTCCCTTTGCACATCTTAACCACAACTGAACATTTCCTTTCCAGCTCCTCTACGAATGGTGCAACCATGAATGAGTTTCTCCCCTGCTGGTAGTATACCACATCACGTGAGAAGGCTTTAAAAGAGTCTTAGAGAAAAGGTGCCAGAATCCTGTGATCTGTCACATCTCTAGAGAAGAAAGGCTCCTGACAACTTGCCAGCCATCAAAATTAAAATTCCTGTATTTTGTAAACTCTAAATCGTCGGACCAGCCCCCTGATATAGACATCTACATCCTTCATTTGCTTTGGTTCATCTCACAAATGACATGAAGATGAGATGCACTGATGAGCTGAAATTGAGTGTATGTGTGTGTGTGTGCTTGCGTGTGAAAAGGAGAACATCTGTTTTCCCAGGGTGTGTCAAAGATGTATGATTCTTAACAACTTCTGCTAGGATCTGCTCATAATCAAATGTTTAAATGTCTCATCCTCCAAACATCTGAGCCATACTAAATTAATGAAAGAAGATGGTAATTGTTCGCTAGGGGAATGAAACAGAATGCCACATTAAGAAATCATTGGAAACCCTGTTATCCGTTAACACTATCCTAACTCCAAAAGTTGGCAAAATAATATCTTAGGAATTCAAGCTATATTTTCATTCAAACTAAAGACATTTTACCTCCTGTCTAAACTGTAAAGTGTGAAAGTGTTAGTCACTCAGTCGCGTCTGACTCTTTGCGACCCCATGGACTATAGCCCATCAGGCTCCTCTCTCCATGGAATTCTCCAGGCAAGGATACTGGAGTGGATTGCCATTTCCTTCTCCAGGGGATCTTCGCGACCCAGGGATCAAACTCGAGTCGCTGCAGCAGGCAGATTCTTTACTGTCAGAGCCACCAGGGGAAGCCCCTAAACTGTAAAGTCCTCTACAATAGGGTCTGAGTCATGTCTCTGGGTTCTAACCGAATGTCCTACAAACAGAAGGGGATGGATACATGTTTCTTTAATATATTTTTTAAATTTATTATTGGCTGTGGTGGGTCTTCACTGCTGCACGCAGGCTTTCTCTGGTTGCAGCAAGCAGGGCTACCCTCTGGTTGCAGCGCAGGGGCTTCTCCTTGCGTGGCTGCTTTTATTGTGGAGCACATCCTGGCTTCAGTAGCTGCAGCACGCAGGCTCAGTAGCTGTGGTACATGGGCTTAGTTGCCCTGAGGCATGTGAGATCTTCCCCGACCAGGGATGGAACCGTGTCCCCTGCATTGGCAGGCGGATTCTCAACCACTGGGCCACTCAGGAAGCCTGAGTATGTTTTCTGATGATGATAATAGCAATGATGAACTAACTCCCCTTAATTCCTACCATGAATAATATTCCACATATTTACTCATTAGATCCATACTTCTCAAAACATGTTCCACCTGCCTTGTAATATTGATGGTTCTAAAAATGGAGGAACAAAAAGGGCTCCTTAGATCAATTAAGATTGTGAAACCTGGGACATCCCTGGCGATCCTGTGGTTAAGACTTTGTCTTCCAATGCATGGGGTGCGAGTTTGATGCCTCCCTGGAGAACTAAGATCCCACATGCCTCGGGGCCAAAATACCAAAATATAAAATGGAAGCAATATGGTAACAAATTCAATAAAGACTTTAAAAAATGGTCCTCATCAAAAAAAAAAAAGATTATGAAACCTGAGCTTGCACAAAGTTAAAGATTTTTCCTGCCACAGAATTTCTTAAGAAACTTTATAACACATTTGTGCATTGTGAAACTCTAAAAGAGGGTCAGAGTTAGCAATATTTTCCAAAACTGTTTAATAAGGAAACCTTATGAAACTTTGAAGGGCACCAGTGTCTTTCAGAACAAAGTTGGGAAATGCCGCCTTAGACTAATGTTCAATGAGTACTCACTATATGCAAGAATAGTGTCCATGGAAATCCATTCTTTCTCTCAGCCTCAGTTGTTGTTTTATCTGTAAAGAGACAATAATAACATCCACCACACAGGGTTTCATGAAAATAAAATAAAATCTATAAAAGGTCAAGTGAAGTAAACTGAAGTGGCTCAGTCATGTCCAACTCTTCGCAACCCCATGGACTGTAGCCTACCAGGCTCTTCCATCCATGGAATTTTCCAAGCTAGAATACTGGAGTAGGTTGCCATTTCCTTCTCCAGGGGATCTTCCCAACCCAGGGATCTAACCTGGGTCTCCCACGTCTGAGCCACCAGGGAAGCCACCTTACAAAAGCTCAAGCCTAGCCCAAAGCAGACACATAATGAATGCTCCTTCTCTGTCGCATAGGCAGCATGGAGGGGAAATGAAATTGTCTTGAATTTAACTAGACCTCCGTACACCTTTTAGGTGTGTCCACATGAGGACAGAACTGTGACATGTAGATACATTCTCTGGTTCAGGAGCCAAGTCAGGCCAGCCATGGCCATTTCCCACCCCAACTGGGATTTTCACATCCTTCACCTGATAAACCTCCACCTACCACTGCCTTTGTTAATTAGACCCATTATTACTCACACAATCACACACACTTGCAGAGACCCGGGCATTCAAGCCTAAACAGAGAGCTCAGTACTTTCAATAGCCAACATGGGCTAAAGTGCATTGCTGTCAAGGATCTTGGGCAAAAGAAATGTATCATTTAGGGCTGAACAGTACACTCGTACTGCCTTTAGTTTCTAATCTGTGTTAGCAACACTGCATGGCAAAGTGGACTGAAATAAATATTTAAATAAAATCAAAGTAGCACAAAGCACTGCAAAAAACGAGCCTTTTATGAGTCGAAATTCATCCGTGATACTCTAGCGCCCTCTACTGACTATATTTCCCAACAGCTCAGACTGCTCCCGGCGGCTTTTTTGTGTTTTGCTTTGTTTTGTTTTGTTTTTTCTTGAGAACATGCGATGTTACACATAAATTAGTAAAAAGTGTTAGTAAAATGGTACTTATTGTAGAATCGAAATACATGGAATTACTTAAAATTATTCTCTCTCTTAACATTACAATCCTCACCTAGAGGTCAGTTCAGTTCAGTTCAGTTGCTCAGTCGTGTCCGACTCTTTGCCACCCCATGAATCGCAGCACGCCAGGCCTCCCTGTCCATCACCAACTCCCGGAGTTCACTCAGACTCATGTCCATCGAGTCAGTGATGCCATCCAGCCATCTCATACCTAAAGAGGTATCTTAATCAAAAACACTTAGAGATTTCCTGTTGAGCTGTAATCATGGAATATATATTACTGCTGTTTAAATTGTAAAGTATTCCATAAAGAATTTGTGTAGGCATCCTCTTGGCACATCTATAGATTCTAATTTTTATTAATTATAGATGCAATTTTTGCCTCATTTTACATGGCCTATTGCTTTGGCTGCCAAATTTGGTAAATAAAAATATATCCCATGTACCTGCATGACATATACTGAATACTTACACTAAAAGTTACTAAATTACTGAGTAGAAAAGAATCCATTGTTTATCTGAAATGCAAATTTAATTGGGTTGCCTGTATTTACCCAAAGACCTTACCTATTTTCACATGTGCTCTGAATTTCATAATTGAAATTCTTTTCTCTTGTGATATGCAGTGCTTATCCTACCATAATAATGGATAAAAGCAAAACATCTCTCTTTGTCTTCTATTTCTTCCCTTGCATTTTCTGAGACACTGAATAGGTTTTAACATATCAAAGCCTAAAGCAAAAGATTGCTTTAGCAGGGTCTGCTAGGCATGACTGAAAACATTTGTTCTTTTTTTTTTTTTAAGTTATTTAATTAGTAAATGAATTGAATGAGAAAAATTCTGAATTCCTGGGTTTCTTTTATGCAGCAACAAAAAATACTATATGAAATATATAGAATATTTTGTTTTGCTTCGTTTTCAGAATAATGAATTTGAAAACAAGGGCACCTAGATGCAACATGATTCTAAAGCAGGAAATCTCAAGCCTACACAGTAGACTCACCTGTGAAAGTTTTAAAACTGAAGCATACCCAGGTCCCACCTGCAAATCAATTAAATAAGAACCCTTGAGGTTGGAATCCCCAGGAACCTCATGACTAAAAGCAGCTCTGGCAATTTTAATATGCAGCCAGGGTGGCCAACCACTGTCTTGAACCCATCAAGTCCCTTCAGAAAGAGCTTCTTACCTTTGACTTGCATGTGAATTAATGCAGATTGATTTAGTAGAATCTGGGCATTTCTAATTAGCTTCCAGTTGATGAAGTTGCTGCTGGGCCAAGGACCACAGTTTGAAAATCAAAATTTTAGAAGAGGCCACAGAAGAAAAGGGAATTTGTTTCAATATGGAACGACAGAATGTCTGTGTGAGCTGAAAATGCAGATTATTTACAACCAAAACACCGTAATGATAACTGCTGTAGAAACAAAAGAAGGAGGGCGGCTCAGAGAAAAACTTAATAGTTCTGCAGGTTATTGTATCATCTTGAGTGATCTTCCTGTTTTCTGTCAGTCTCCCTCACTGCCCAAAAGGACCTAATATTTGCTCCCTACTTTTGCAGAAATGCTATGAGAATTTGCTATGCAATAATTGAAAGCACACAAGTTTAGGTCATATTAGAATTTAGTTTATAGTTGAGTTCCATCAGACTTTTTTTAACCATTTTCGTCTGTTGAAGCAATATGCAGTCTGTGCAACCAAGTGAAGCTGATCAAATGAACCCTTGAAAGTATAATTGGTAAACCTCCTCATGAGCTTTTGAAAAATTAATCAAGACAGGTTTGATGAACCTTGATGAGAGAGTCTCCTTAGGACCAATGATTTAGTTCCCAATGTATTGTCATAAAGGAAAATTCCAGCAGCGAATCCCAAGGTGACCCATTCCTCTTGTTTGGGTCGAGCATAACGACTTCTCGAACACTACAAAGAATTCTGCTGGTTTAAAAATCAATTTGGTCAATATAATTAAATGAAACTGATCCTTCTGTTTCGAAAACCGTCAATTTGACTCACGTGTTAACATTTTAATAAGGAAACAGCCACCATAATCTTCCAATGCCTTACAACAGAGTTCTGTGGGGTGTATGGTGAGGCCACTCAAGAGGACGGTTCTCTCACTTTCTGTATATCCCTTGCTCGAACTATGCCAGCTTTCCCAACTCACATGACTAACCTTCCTACCTACTTGCCCAAGGCCCCACCTAGTGACTGTTCTTATCAAAGAGGCTGTGAGGGGCATGCCCCTCTGCTGGTTTCCCTGGGAACTAATGAGCCAACCAGACATCAATTCCCCCAATAACTGGCAATTTCCCCTCCCCACCCAGCAGGAGGAAGCCTGCCGCCAGGTCCTGCCCGCCATCTGTCTGCTGCACACAGTCAGGTCCAAATCCAGGACCCTGCTTGAGACATGTAGGCTCTCTCATCCATTAAACCACTGATGCTCTGTTGCTGATTCCAGGCTCTTTCTTAGGCCTTAAAGCTGGGCAGGTACAGACCCTGTAAGCCTGTGGGGTGCAGCCCAAAAGGGTTATGTTGTAGAAAGCAGTGCATACAGTGTTGTCTTTAAAATGTCTCCAGAACTAGTCATGCAAATTAGTATTGAAATATTTCTTCTGCAAGCACTCAAAGCCAATGCCTTCATAAGGTCTTTTGCACATATTCACCAGAGAAGGCAGAGGCATTACAAATGGTGACTCAAATTCCACTGCACAGCCGATCTCCCCCACCACCACCTGCAAAGTTACAAAACCTACCTCAAGCACACAGACATGGTCAACGAGACTTTCAGTTTTACTGTATTAACTCAATTCATGGTATGTAACCTAGTGATCACCTCTTAGAATTGTCTTCTGTTTTTCTGACAAGGTACCTCATCTACTTTTGGTCTTTTTCCCATGTCTCCATGTCTTCTTTCTCTGAAAAAAACCGGAAATGCTGGTCTTCCCTAGCTTCTAATCCTAGCCCTCTGCCCTTCCCATTTATCTCCCTTCATTCTTACAACTTCAACTATCAGGCATAAGGTGACAACTCCATCTGTAACTCCAGGCCTGGCCTCTCCTCTAAGCTCTAGATTCTTGCTGTTCAATAGGGCAGTTACTAATCACATGTGACTAAAAAATTTTAGTTAATTAAAATTAAATAAAATGTAAAATGCCATTCCTTTAAAAAAAACACTCAATGATTTTATTTATTTTGGCTGCATCACTTAGCATGTGGGATCTTAGTCCCCCTGTTCAGTGATCAAACCCACACCCCCTGTATTGGAAGCATGCAGTCCCAACCACTGGACTGCCATTTCTCGGTCTCACTAGCCACAGTTCAATACTGAATAACCACATACACTTCATGTATACCACATGGATAGTTCAGGTGAAAACCATTTCATCATCACAGAAAGTTCTATTGGACTTAGATAACAGCAGCTAGTAATACATATGCCAGTCATCCTTCTAAGTCTTTTATATGTAAACAAATCTAATCCTCACAAATGTCTCAGGTACTTAACAGTAGTCAAAATCACAGAGACAAAAAGTAGAACACTGGTTACTGGGGGGTCAGGGAGTGAAGACTGGGGAATTGTTTAAAAGACATGGAGTTCCCATGTTGCAAGATGAAACAGTGCTGGAGATGGAGGATGGTATTGGCTATACAATATGAATGCACTTATTACCACTGAACTGTACACTTAAAAATGGCTACGATGGTACATTTTATGTGTATGGTAGCGCAATGAGAACAAACAAGGTTTGTGCTAAGTACTGTTAAGATAGTGGTGAAATTAGTATGTGTAGCTTTGGAAACGGGAATTTGGGACGCCTCACTATCAAAGATAACTAATGCCAGCAATAAGAACCCTGAAAGAGAATTCAATTAAAATGGGAGTTTTATGGTAGACATTTTCAAAAAAAGGTGTGCTTGGGATTATAGCTTAAAAAATGAAACTAATATGATGAAAATAAATTGATAATATATTTAACATTAAGGTTAACATTGCAATGATTTGCTCACACTTAGAACAAAGGCATTGGTTATACTGACATAAATTTTGAAAAAATTATGAATAAGTAAATGCACATTTAATTTTTTGGGTACTAGATGCACATGTACAAAATTCAAAAGGTTCAAAATTGTACACAGCAAATAGTAACATTTCCTCCCTCTCCAACATCTAGTTCACTTTCCCTGGTGGGGACTTTATCCACTGCGTGCGTGCTCAGTTGTGTCCGAATCTTTGCAGCCCCGTGGGCTGTAGCCCACCAGGCTCCACTGTCCATGGGATTCTCCAGGCAAGAACACTGGAATGGGTCGCCATTTCCTTCTCCAGGGGATCTTCCCAACCCAGGGATCAAACCCATGTCTTCTGTGTCTCCTATATTTGCAGGCAGATTCTTTACCACTGAGCCACCTGAGATAGCTCATTGTATTTACTTATAGGAATATTCTAGACACCTGTATGTATATGTGTTCAATCATGAGGTTGGGAAGATCCCCTGGAGAAGGAAATGGCAACCCACTCCAGTATTCTTGCCTGGAGAATTCCCCGGACAGAGGAGCCTGGTGGGCTACAGTCCATGGGGTCACAAAGAGTCCGACATGACTGAGTGACTCACACACACACATACACACACACACACACACACACACACACACACACACAGTTTTCCACAGTGGCTGCACCAATTGACATTTCCACCAATAGTGCACAAGGGTTCCTTTTTCTCCACACCCTCACCAACACATTATTTCTTGTCTTTTTTATAAGTCATTCTAACAGGCAGGGGGTGATAATTTCACTGTGCTTTTGATTTGCATTTCCATGATGATAAATGATGTGGAGCTTCTTTTCAAGTACCTGTTAGCCATCTATATGTCTTCTTTGGAAACCTGTCTATTCAGATCCTCTGCCTATTTTTTTAATCAAGTTGTTTGGGAGGTACTATTGAGTTAGAGAAGTTATTGCTATATTTCGGATATTAACCACTTATCAGATATATGATTTGCAAATATTTTCTACCATTCAGTAAGTTGCCTTTCATTTTGTTAGTGGTTCCCTTTGTTATGAAGAAGTACTTTAGTTTGATGTATATTTTTGACCCTTGTACACTTCTTAGGTGAAAACAGTATGTCATAGCTTGTACATCTCTTATTACGAATAAGGTCACATAGATCTTATGCTTAAAGAGGTACCTATTTGTATTCTGTCCATGTTATTTGCTCATTTTTCTGTTGTTTTTTATATAGATGTAAACAGTCATCACTTTACTATAACATCTTTCATGCTACTGGGTGGAAAATATTTTTTATCTTCTTTTTTTGAAGATTAAAAATGCTGTTAAG
>NW_011494931.1:1684962-1685567 GCF_000754665.1 Bison bison bison
TTTAGACAGATATATTCCTAAGTATTTTATTCTTTTCGTTGCAATGGTGAATGGAATTGTTTCCTTAATCTCTTTCTGTTTTCTCATTATTAGTGTATAGGAATGCAAGGGATTTCTGTGTGTTGATTTTATATCCTGCAACTTTACTATAATCATTGATTAGTTCTAGTAATTTTCTGGTGGAGTCTTTAGGGTTTTCTATGTAGAGGATCATGTCATCTGCAAATAGTGAGAGTTTTACTTCTTCTTTTCCAATTTGGATTCCTTTTATTTCTTTTTCTACTCTGATTGCTGTAGCCAAAACTTCCAAAACTATGTTGAATAGTAATGGTGAAAGTGGGCACCCTTGTCTTGTTCCTGACTTTAGAGGAAATGCTTTCAATTTTTCACCATTGAGGATAATGTTTGCTGTGGGTTTGTCATATATAGCTTTTATTATGTTGAGGTATGTTCCTTCTATTCCTGCTTTCTGGAGAGTTTTTATCATAAATGGGTGTTGAATTTTGTCAAAGGCTTTCTCTGCATCTATTGAGATAATCATATGGTTTTTGTTTTTCAATTTGTTTATGTGGTGTATTACATCGATTGATTTGCGGATATTGAAG
>NW_011494931.1:1686970-1687286 GCF_000754665.1 Bison bison bison
AGTATTTGTTGTAGAGCTGGTTTGGTGGTGCTGAATTCTCTCAGCTTTTGCTTGTCTGAGAAGCTTTTGATTTCTCCTTCATACTTGAATGAAATCCTTGCTGGGTACAATAATCTGGGCTGTAGGTTATTTTCTTTCATCATTTTCAGTATGTCTTGCCATTCCCTCCTGGCTTGAAGAGTTTCTATTGAAAGATCAGCTGTTATCCTTATGGGAATTCCCTTGTGTGTTATTTGTTGTTTTTCCCTTGCTGCTTTTAATATTTGTTCTTTGTGTTTGATCTTTGTTAATTTGATTAATATGTGTCTTGGGGTGT
>NW_011494931.1:1689264-1701762 GCF_000754665.1 Bison bison bison
TCCAAAGCTCGGCACAGATTCGGCAGTGAGAAGGTTTCCTGGTGTTTGGAAACTTCTCTCTTTTTAAGACTCCCTTCCCGGGACGGAACTCCGTCCCTCCCTCTTTTGTCTCTTTTTTTGTCTTTTATATTTTTTCCTACCTCCTTTCGAAGAGTTGAATTGCTTTTCTGGGTGCCTGATGTCCTCTGCCGGCATTCAGAAGTTGTTTTGTGGAATTTACTCGACGTTTAAATGCTCTTTTGATGAATTTGTGGGGGAGAAAGTGTTCTCCCTGTCCTACTCCTCCGCCATCTTCAGGATACCCTCCCAAATCACTGAGTTCTTTATCTGCATTTCCAGGGCCCGGCTTCCTGCAAGGAAAGTCTAGATGCTCCATAAAATCATTTGATGAAGCTGCACTGGGGGCTCCCAGGGGTGATGACCGAGCTGCTGGTGGAAGGGAAGCTTCTCATACTTCCATCAGACCTTCCATGTCGGCCGGCGTCTGTTTCCTGAGGCTTCTAGGGAGGAGACTGTGGATCTAAAGCGGTGGTTCCCAGCCTGAGACTTGGCGGCGCAGCATTGGCACCTGGCTTTCTTTTCTAGTAACATCTTTGATATCTCTGGAACTTATTTGGGTATAGAAATAACTTAAGCATTTAACTTTTTTCCAGATGTCCAGTTTTCTCCAAACCACTTACAGAATATTTCATTCTTTCCCACTGTTTACCTTTTCTGACCCTCAGGTTACAAAGCTTCTCATCTCCCTGGGAATTGGGTACCAGTTTCCTTGAGAACCGGATACTTTATTCCACATTATCCCTTTCCACAACCTTTCTCTCACTGTCCCTGCCCCCTTCTAAGGCCTTCACACAGAGTTTCCTCTTGTTTGGAAGTCTCCTTCCACATCCCCTGGACTTGCTAACTCCTCCTCAAACTCAGGTCTCAGTTCAAACGTCACTTCCTCTAGGTTGGGTACCCAATTTTATAGCCCCAAACCACCCCACACTCCTCCTCCTTGGTGCAGCTGTTCCCTACAATACAGATCCAATCCAAGTTGGACGTTTCAGTATCCCTAGTGCCTGCGTCAGTATATAGTAGACAGTCAGTACTTAGTAAATATTTACTGGGCCTTCCCTGGTGGTCCAGTGGTTAAGACTCCATGCTTCCAATGCAAGAGGCATGAGTTTGATCCCTGGTCAGGCAACTGAGATCCCACATGCCATGCAGCATGGCCAAAAAGTAAAAATTAAAATAAGAGTTTACTGAAGTAATGCAATATCTATTTTTTCCCTCAGATTGATTCTCCTCCTCATGCCGTGATGGGGAAAATGGAGGGGAGGGGCACTGTGCTTCCCTTAGTGAGTCTTGAGTCCAGCCTCTTGACACAAACTCCTCAGGGCCTCCTACCAATAACTGGCCACTCCAGTGACCAGCCTGGCCCCTCCAGACACATCTGACTTTGACCCTGTCGATCCAGATTTGGAAGGGATATACATAAAGCTTTGGCCTTTGCTCTGGAACTCTGGGATTTACTAATTTTCAGAAAAGGAAACATTATGTTAGAGTTTTCTAGACCCAGTTTGATTTTTTCCCCATTATTTTACCACCTTCAATGTGAGGCAATATAAATGCAGATAGCACTCAGGATGTCACTAAGGATTAATTTTTTCCATTTATCTACTTATTTGGCTGCCTGGGGTCTTAGCTGCAGCGTTCAGGATCTCTGCTGTGGCATGCCAGCTTAGCAGTTGTGGTGCACGGGTTTAGTTGCCCCACAACATGTGGAATCTTAGTTCTCTGACAAGGGATCAAACCCACGACCCCTGCACCTCAAGGCAGATTCTTACCCTCTAGACCACCCAATTTTTTTTCTCAACTTAGCCTTAATACCTGTTGAAAAAATATTATTATCCTTATAAAATCCCATATACTCTACTTGCTAATTTCTATAGAACCAAATTCATTCTGCTTGGGAACTCTATCACTTGCATTATCCAAGTTAGCAGTAGAAATCAGCAGGGAAAAGAAAAAAAAAATGTGAGGGGGGAAAAATGCAGGTTATTAGCAGAATACTTAGCTCTTGCTTCTCAAATATTTAAAATTCAGGGAAAAAGTTCCAAAATTCAAGTGCAATATTATCATCAACATAAATTAACATTTAATTAATTATTCACTCAGGGTATTGCTCTGAAGTGAGTTTAATTAACAAATATCTAGGTTTGGTAATATCTTGCCTGGATATCTCTATCCCCTTGAGGAGGTTGAATCGCTGAATAGTGTGGTCTGATTGCTGCAGACTAAGATTATCCTGTTTCATTCTTCAGTCTGCCCTTCCTTCTCTTTCCCAAGGGCAGGAATGAACAAAACAATGATTTTCTAATTGTTTAGCACTCAGTTTTCTGCCTAGCAAAGACTGTGTAGTTATACCAGTTCTCACTTTCTTTAAAAAAATATATATATAGTATTTAGAATTCAGTGCATATTAATATTTAAATCATTTCCTCCAGTTTAAAAAAATAGTGGAAAATTTTATTTACAAAGTACGTAGAATTGTATAATGAATTCTCTATCTCCGTCAGTTTTGACACTTATCAACATTCTGCCATGTTGTTTAATCTATACCTCCACCCACTGTCCATGGGCTTCTTATTTTAAGAATTTCTTCTTTACTTATTTTTATTTTTGGCTGTGCTGGGCCTTCGTTGCTGTGCGGGGACTTTCTCCAGTTGTAATGCGCAGGTTTCTCGTTGCAGTGGCTTGTTGCGGAGCACAGGTTCTAGGACACCGGGGCTTCACTAACTGGCACATGGGCTCGGGAGTTGAGGCTCGCAGGCCCTAGAGCACAGGCTTGATAGAGTTGTGGCTTCGGGGTTAGACGCTCCATGGCATGTGGCATCTTCCCAGACTAGGGATCAAACTGGTGTCCCCTGCATCGCAAAGTGGATTCTTAACCACTGGACCATCAGGGAGGCCCTCAATTCTTTTTTAAGGTAAATGTTACATATGTTGAGATGTCTAAATATTACCTGAACAATTTTGACAGTGGATACATCTGTGTAACATATCACAATGAAGATACAGAACACTTCCATCAGCCCAGAAAGTTCCTTCTCTCTAATCCCAGTCAATTCTCCGGCCTCTCCCTCACTCCAGGCAACCACTGTTCTGATTTTTTTTCAACACAGACTACTTCTATCCATACTATAATTTCATATACATGGAATCATTAAGTATGTACTCTCTTGTCTCATGCTTTTAATTAGCATAATGTCTGAGCTTCATCCAGCTTATTATATATATCAGTGATTGATTCCTTTTTATTGCTGAGCAGTATTCCAGGGTAAAAATATACCATAATTTGTTTACTCATTCTCCTGTTGACAGACATTTCATTGTTTCCAGGTTTTAGTTATTATAAATAAGTTAACTTATTATGTTGTAGACATTCTTATACAAGTCTTTTTGTGGATTTGTTTTCATTTCTCTTAAATAAAATACCAAGTTCAGGACAGCACAGTCAAGGGATAGGTGACTGTTTAACTTTATATGAAACTGCCAAACCTTTTTTTGAAGTGATATTATTTTACATTCCTACCAGTAATGCATGAGAGTTCTGTTTGTACATCTTAACAAATATTGGCAGCAGTCTATTAAATTTTTGCTTTCCTAGTGGCTGTGTAGTGTAGTTTCTCATTGCAGTGTTTATTGGTCAATTATGTAGCTTCCTTTGTAAAGTGTCCATTAAGTGTTTTAATTTTTTTTTATTTTATTTTTAAACTTTACATAATTGTATTAGTTTTGCCAAATATCAAAATGTGTCTGACTCTTTTCAACCCCCATGGCCTGTAGCTCACCAGGCTCTTCTGTCCATGGAATTCTCCAGGCAAGAATACTGAAGTGTTGCCATTCCCTTCTCCAGGGATCTTCCCAACCCAGGGATCAAACCCGGGTCTCCCACATTGCAGGCAGACTCTACCATTTGAGCCACCCCTATCTTGAGTCATAGAAACTCTATATTTTCACATTAGAGTTGTCAGATAAATGAATATTTTCTTGCAATCCATGGTTTGCCTGATTTTCAGAGTTATTCTGGTTAAATTTTTATTTTATATTATAGTTGATTTACAATGTTGTATTAGCTTCAGGTATAGAAACATAGCATCACCAACTCAATGGACATGAGCAAACTCCAGGAGACAGTAGAGGACAGGGAAGCCTGGCGTGCTGCAGTCCAGGGGGTTGCAAAGAGTCAGACATGACTTAGCAACTGAACAACAACACAGGGCAACGTGATTGTTATAAATATACACTTTCCATTCTTTTCCAGATTCTTCTTCTGTATATGTAAGTTATTACAGAATAAAGAGTTCCCTGTGCTATACAGTAAGACCTTGTTTGTTATCTATTTTATATATAATAGTGTGTATATGTTAATCCCAAACTCCTAATTTATCCCTCCCAACTTTCCCCTTTGGTAACCATGTTGGTTTTCAAAGTCTATAAGTCTGTTTATAAATAAATTCATTTGTATCATTTTTCAGATTCCACATATTAGTGATTATCATATGATATTTGTCTTTCTCAGATTTACTTCACTGAGTATGATAATTTCTCAGTCCATCCATGTTACTGCAAATGGCATTGTTTCATCATTTTTTATGGCTGAGTAATTTTCCATTGTATATATGTACCACATCTTTATCCATTCCTCTGTCGATGGACATTTAGGTTGCTTCCATGTGTTGGCTATGGTGAATAGGGCTGCTATGAACATGGAGTGCATGTATCTTCTCAAATTATAGCTTTCCCTGGATAGGAATAGGATTGCTGGGTCACATTGCAACTTTTTTTAGTTTAAGGAAATTCCATGCTGTTTACCGTAATGGCTGCACCAATACCCATTACCACCAACAGTATAGGAGGGTTCCCTTTTCTCCACCCTCTCTTAGCATTTATCATTTGTAGACCTTTTTGATGATGGCCATTGTGACCGTGTGAGGTGATACCTCATGGTAGATTTGATTTGCATTTCTATAATAATTAGCAATGTTAAGCATCCTTTCATGTGCTTTTTGGCCATCTCTGTCTTCTTTGAAGAAATGTCTATTTCGATCTTCTGTCCAGGGTTACATGTTTTCTTGATATTGAGCTGCATGAGCTGTTTATATATTTTGGAGATTAATCCCTTGTCAGTCACTTCATTTGCAAATATTTTCTCCCATTCTGTGGTTATCTTTTCATTTTGTTTATGATTTCCTTGGATGTACACAAGTTTTTATGTTTAATTAGGCCCCATCTGTTTGCTTTTATTTGCATTACTCTAGGATGTGGCTCCAAAAAGATACTGCTGCAATACATCAAAGAGTGTTCTGCCTATTTTCTCTAAGAGTTTTATAGTATCCAGTCTTATATTTAGGTCATTAATCTATTTTGAGTTAATTTTTGTGTATGGTGTTAGAGAATGTTCTAATTTCATTCTTTTACATGCGCCTGTCCAGTTTTCCCAGTACTACTTAATTTGAGACTGTCTTTTCTCTATTATATATATTCTTGCTTCCTTTGTTGTAGATTAATTCATCATTGGTGCATGGATTATTTCTGGGTTTTCTATCCTGTTCCATTAGCCTATACTTCTGTTTTTGTGCCAGTACTGTTTTGATGACTACAGCTTTGTAGTATAGTCTCCAGTCAGGGAGCCTGATTCTTCCAGCTGTTTTTCTTTCTCAGGAATGCCTTGGCTATTTGGGATCTTTTGTGTTTCTATACAAATTTTAAATTTTTTTTGTTCTGGTTTTGTGAAAAATGCAAATGGTAATTTGATAGGGATTGTACTGAATCTGTAGATTGCTTTGGGTAGTATAATCATTTTGACAATATTGATTCTTTCAATCCAAAATTAGGATTTATCTTTCATTTGTATTATGTTTGATTTCTTTCATCAATGTCTTATAGTTTTCAGAGTACAGGTCTTTTGTCTCCTTGGCAAGTTTGTGTGTGTGTGTGAGTCGCTCAGTCGTGTCCAACTCTTTGCAACCCTAGGGGTAGTCTGTAGTCCCCCAGGCTCCTCTATCCATGGAATTCTCCAGGCAAGAATCCTGGAGTTGGTTGCCATTCCTTTCTCCAGGGGATCTTCCCAACCCAGGGATAGAACCTGGGTTTCCCGCATTACAGGTAGATTTTTTACTGTCTGAGCCCTGGGTAAGTTTATTCCTGGGCATTTTATCATTTTTGATGTGATGGTAAATGGGATTGTGTCCATAATTTCTCTTTCTGACTTTTCATTGTTATTGTATAGAAATGAAAAAGATTGTGTATTGATTTTATATCCTGCAACTTCACTTAACTCATTGATGAGCATCTTTAGGATTTCTATATATAGTTCATGCCTTCTGCAAACAGTGACAGTTTTACTTCTTTTCCAATTTGGATTCCTTTTTATTTATTTTTCATCTGATTGCCATGGCTAGTACTTTCAAAACTATGTTGAATAAAAGTAGCAAGAGTGTACATCCTTGTCTTGTTCACTGTTGAGTACGATGCTAGCTGTGGGTTTGTCATATACAGCCTTTATTATTTTGAGGAGGTTCCCTCTGCACTCACTTTCTGGAGAGTTTTTATCATAAATGGATGGTGAATTTTGTCAAATGCTTTTTCTGCATCGATTGAGATAACCATGTGATTTTTTTTTTCCTTCACTCTGTTAATGTGTTATAATCCACTGACCAGTTTTCATATGTTGAACCATCCTTGTACCCCAGCAATAATCCCACTTGGTTACAGTGCGTGATCCTATTAATATGCTGTTGAATTTGTTGTATTTCTATACACTAACAATGAACTATCAGAAAGAGAAAATAGGAAAATAATACCATTTATAATTACATCAAAAGGAACAAAATACCTAGGAATATATCTAAGGAAGTAAAAGACTTGTACTTGGAAAACTATAAGATGCTAATTAAAGAAATTGAAGATGACACAAACAGAGGGAAAGATATACCATGCTCATGGATTAGAAGAATCAATATCGTTAAAATGACCATATTATCCAAGGCAATCTACAGATTCAATACAATCCCTATCAAAATACCAATAGTATTTTTCACACAACCAGAACAGTGTTCTTGCCTGGAGAATCCCAGGGACAGAGGAGCCTGGTGGGCTACCTCCTATGGGGTTGCACAGAGTCGGACACAACTGACACGACTTAGCAGCAGCAGCAGCAGAACAGCAAATAATTCTAAAATTTGTACAGAAACACAATAAACAATAGCAAAAACAATCTTGAGAAAGAACAGAGCTAGAGTTATCATGCTGCCTGATTTCAAACTATACTACAAAAGCTATACTAATCTGAACAGTAATGGCACTGGCACAAAAATAGACATACAGATTAATGGAACAGAAAAGAGCCCAGAAATGAACCCACACTCATATGGGCAACTAACCTATGACAAAGGAAGCAAGAATATACATTGAGGAAAAGACAGTCTCTGCAATAAATGGTACTGGGAAAACTGAACAACTACATACCAAAAAAAAAAAAAATCAACCTGGACTATTTTCTCACACAAAGCACAAAAGTAAATTCAAAATGAACTTAAAGACTTAAAGTAAGACCTGAAACCAGAAAACTTCTAGAAGAAAACATAGGCAGTAAACTCTTTGTCATCACCCTTAGTAATTTTTGTTTTGATATGTTTCCTCAGGCAAGCAAAAGAACAGCAAAAATAAACAGAAGGGACATCAAACTAAAAAGCCTTTGCATAGCAAAGGAAACCATCAACAACATGAAAAGGTCACCTACTAAATGGGAGAAGATATTTGCAAATAATATCTGATAAGGGGTTACTTTAAAAATATACAAAAACTCATACAACTCAACATCAAAAAACAAACAACCTGATTTAAAAATGGACGGAGGATCTGAAGACATTTTTCCAAAGAATTCATACACATCACACAAGGGCATACTTCACAGGTTTCATAATCAAGTATTAAAATAATCACATATAATAAAAACAAATCACTATCATAAAAACAAAACACAAGTAATAACAAGTATATTGTAGAAAATTTTAAATGAACAATTTATTTGCTTTATTTACCAACTGGTAAATAAAGATCCAAGCCGCAAAGATACAATGGTTGCCTTTGCGTTTAAGGCAATTTCATTTCTCACCACAGTTACTTTTTCTGATGTTAGAATCAGCATCTTCTGTGTCTTCCCTGTATTTAATTGATTGTTTATGTTTGTCCACTTAGGAACCATACTTTCTTCATGATCACTGAAGCTCTATAGTATAAAATATCATTTTCTTCATATATTTGAGTAGTATCGATCCCGGTTTTGAAAGTCTCTATGAGCATATCTTGCATAGGTCTTATTATGAGGGATCCTTCCAAAAGGTTCATGGTCATTGAAACAAGACTCAAAAACTTCATCAACAGCTTTCTGAGCTACTTCTTTGTTAATGTTCCTAACAGCCAGGATAGAACGAATGGCTCTGTCTCGCACACAAGTCTAAGGAGCAAGAAAGTATATAGCGTTAATGAAAATTTACTCATGAAATAGTAACACTTCACAAAAGGTCTGAACCACGGTCAAAATTAATTTTCTCTCATGTTATTTTATTCATTTCTATCAGTCCCAAAAATAAAGATGCAATTATGGAGCATGTTTAGCTCAATCTAAAATTATTTAGGTATAAGAAAGATCTCCTCTCCTCCCTTCTTCTTATCTTTCCCAATGATGATAAGTTCTAGGAAATGTCTGCTAAACAGTAACTCCCAATTTGAAAAATCATAAAAAAAAGTCTATAAATAAGGTTCTGGTTGAATTTTTTTTAACTTGAATAAATCTGAAATATACTGCTGTGCCTCTCTCTCTCAATTTTTCATAGCTGACCATTGCTAGATAACTTTTCCTTTGACAGGGGCATCTCCCCTGAAGGCAACAGGAAACCACACACAAAATTTGAAGGTTTTCTAATTTTTCAGGGGGGAAAAAAAAATCAAACAACTTTTTTCTTGGGCACACACTGTACAAAAGCTAGGCCTGTTCTCCCACTGCCTCCACCTATCTTCATCCTATTGCCCACTGTATTCATCCACTGCTACTTCCAACCCAAAGTAAAAAGAGGAGAGATTTCTTTCAAAGACTCTCGGCCCCGGATCACATGCCTTATATGCATTAGCCTCTTCTTGGGGATGTGCTGAGTGTACCCTGCTTCCGCTCTTTCCACTGAGAGCCAGAACACACGGCCCATTCAAATGCTGCCTGAGCTGACTTCACCAGAAGAGCAGGGATTGGAGGGCACAGATGCCATGTGGCTCAGGACAAGTCAGTGGCACATCACCAAGTGGACCTGACACAGGCTGAAAGCTTAACAGCCTTATCTGCTCAGTCACCCTTCCCAGGCCCCAGGTTTGCCTTCTGACTCCCATTCACTGAGTTCACAGTTTCTCTTAGTTCACTGTGACATTCCACCTTCCTCCCCAGAGCTGAGTTGAGTTACTCCACCAAGGACCTTCCTGTTGTTGTTCCAAGCCTGTCCTTTCTACATCTGGTTGAAACTGTTATCTTGATACCCATGTACGTCACATACTGGTCCAGCAACCTCTTCCCATAGAAAAGCTCTGACCAGCCTTTCTCCTCAGTGTGGACACAGAGCCCCTTGGTTGCTGTGGAAGAACTGCTCACATTCTTCACCAGTCCATCAGTTCTAAATTTCCTCTCCCCATGTCCATTTATCGGTGACCTTAAAAGCTTTCCAGCAGGACTGATCTGGCCTACAGTTTTCATTTTGTTTTGTGTACAAAATCTCTCAGCTCAGTTCTTCAGAATTAAGTCTGTGCCGATCCAAAGCTTTGCTGTCACATCACACAGCCTTTATAAAGGTGCATTAATACACACTGCGCTGAAATGCAGTCTCTGTTCTCACAGGTATTACTTTTTTGTCTCAAGAACAATGATAGTTTGAAAACAGAAGTCCAGGACTGTTAGAATAGAAGTAAGACAGGATGTGATTTCATTTCTATTCATTATCTACCCCCGTCCAAAATGATCCCATGCGAGATATCATAGCTCTTTTCACTGTGAAAATCTCCCAGTCACAGAGCTTCCCCATAATTATAAAAACATAACTGAATTCCCTCTGTTGGCTTAAGTGATATACATGTTGTATTCTGTTCAAATAATAGTTCTTTCACATTTCAAATACTAAATGTACTTCTCATTTTTCTATGCATTATTTCCACTCATAGCACTCTTGACAGTTAAGCGATTTCATATGTTAGTTTTTACCTGATGGTGTTGTTTTAATCCAAAATGCAACCTGAATATTTCATTTAAAAATGAGCAGTCTCCACTAAGGTTAGCAGCTCGAACCTGTCACAAAGACAGAAAGAAGACAAAAAGAAAGTAAGCATTTGTGCTCTACACCTTATATCAACTGATTTTTTTATTATAAAATAATATAAAATTGGCATATTTTTCTGAGGACAGAGTACCTGTAGGATTTTTTCAACGCTACTGACTTACGAAGTTCTTAAGAAAAAGAGCAAAGGGCTTCTCTGGTGGCTGAGTGCTAAAGAATCTGCTGCCAATACAGGAGACATGGGTTCGATCCCTTGTCCAAGAAGATCCCACATGCCGTGGAGCAACTAATCCCATGTGCCGCAATTACTGAGCCTGTGCTCTAGAGTCCAGAAACCGTAACTACCAAGCCTTTGTGCCATAACTGCTGAGGCCCATGCTCTGCAACCAGAGAAGCCACCACGATGAGAAGCTGGTGCACCACAAGTAGAGTTTAGCCCCTGCTGGCTGCAGCTAGAGAAAAGACGGCATGGCAACGAAGATCCAGCACAACCAATAAGTAAACAAATAATTACTGAATCCAGAAAAGCATTTTAAAAAAAAAAAAGACAACTATAAGCTATGCTACAAAACACCAAATATATGGGGGGAATCACCTATTCAAAAGGAATTTTCAAAATGTTTCTCTGGAGCCTTAATGACAGAACTAATTTCTTTTGGAACCAAAAGTCAGAGTTGGACTTCTGAGTTAAAGATTATGGTCTCTACAATCTTTACAGATACTCTGTTCTCACTTCTAGCAATGACCAAAAGGACTCAAGAAAGCGTTCTTCCAAAGACCTACAAACTGATTTTCAACATGCTCATAAAACAGAACAGTACCTAAGACACTCAGGCACACAAACCTCCCAGGCCTCCTAGCCCAAACCCCTGAAACTCTCCCATACCTTCCCTTAAACCCATGTAAGTTCATGACCTTCCTCCAAGGCCTCAATTGGCCTATGAAAAATTAATGGGTACAAGAATCAAGAACATTCCAAACTGGTCATGCTATGAATATGACCAGTTTGGAAGTTGGCCTGAAGTTAGCACATATTTTCTAATTTGCTGTATCTTTAAGGTAAGAAGCAGCTTTGTGTACGTACTCAGTCATGTTTTCCAACTCTTTGCAACCCCATGGACTGTAGTCCACCAGGCTCCTCTGTCCATGGAATTTTCCAGGCAAGAATACTGGAGTGGGTTGCCATTTCCTAATCTGAAAAGCAGCTTTAATATGTGAAATAGTTGTGGAACTACCCACATTCTATAGCCAGCCTGGCCACAATTTTGTTCATTCACTGCAATCAGATAGCCCACTTCCTGTTACTCCTATAATAACATAGCTTCATTCCTCTGAGGAGCTCAAAGCACTTAACACACTTTAACTAGCTAACAGGCATTCATTCTTGTAACACCCAAGAGAAAGAAATATTCAAAAGCTCAGGTTTCAGTCTTTTTTCCAAATCATATGAGTTATAATCAGATGCAGTGAGGCTGCTTATTAATTTCAAGGGAAAGAGAAAATAATCTAAGTTATGAAATATAAGCTTGAAATTTATATTAATTTTTTTTAGCTTCTCAGCACATTGCACTCTTCAATTAATGAAATGCAAGCATGAAATACAAATGTCTTTCTAGGAGCATATATGTATGTATTTCTGAAAGCAATCCAATCCACATAGGAAGGTAATAATAAATATCTTCCTATGTTGTATTTTTCATACTGTTCATGGGGTTCTCAAGGCAAGAACACTGAAGTGGTTTGCCATTCCCTTCTCCAGTGAACCATGTTTTGTCAGAACTCTCCACCTTGACCCATCCACCTTGGGTGGCCTAACACAGCATGGCTCATGGTTTCATTGAACTAGAGAAGGCTGTGGTCCATGTGATCAGTTTGATTAGTTTTCTGTGATTGTGGTTTTCATTCTGTCTTCCCCCTGATGGATAAGGATAAGAGGCTTATGGAAGCTTCCTGATGGGAGAGACTGACTGAGGGGGAAACTGGGTCTTGTTCTGATGGGCGGGGTCATGCTCAGCAAACCTTTAATCTAATTTTCTGTTGGTGGGCAGGGCTGTGTCCCCTCCCTGTTGTTTGACCTGAGGCCAAAACTATGGTGGAGGTAAGGAAGATAATGGCGGCCTCCTCCAAAAGGGCCTAT
>NW_011494931.1:1701862-1706717 GCF_000754665.1 Bison bison bison
GTCCCCTGCACGCACTGCTGCACTAAGTGCTGCACTTGTACCAGGCAACCGCCAACCCACGCATCCACCAGAGACTCCTGGACACTCATGGGCAAGTCTGGGTCAGTCTCTTGTGGGGTCACTGCTCCCTTCTCCTGGGTCCTGGTGCACACAAAGTTTTGTTTGTACCCTCCAAGAGTCCGTTTCCCCAGTCCTGTGTTAAGTTCTGGCGGCTCTATGATGGGATTAATGGCAACCTCCTCCAAGAGGGCTTATGCCATACCCCGGGCTGCTGCACCCAGAGCCCCCTGCTCCTGCAGCAGGCCACTGCTGCCCTGTACCTCCACAGGACACACTCAAACACCACAGGACACACTCAAACATTTAATATCATCTTAAAAGTGACAGTGAAGTTGCTTAGTCATGTCCGACTCTTTGTGACCCCACGGACTGTAGCCTGCCAGGTTCCTCTGTCCATGGGATTTTCCAGGCAAGAATACTGGAGTGGGTTGCCATTTCCTTCTCCAGGGGATCTTCCCAACCCAGGGATCAAACCCAGGTCTCCCGAATTGCAGGCAGACTCTTTACCGTCTGAGCCACCAGGGAATTCTATATAGCTACTAGCAGGCTGCAGATGAGAGAAAGGAAATGTCTCAAAACTCAGAGATTGGCACCAGGCCCCTCACCCACAACATGCATTTTGAGATAACACTGGCACAAAGTGAGTTCTCCCAGGCCATACAATGATTGACATGAATCTTGAAGAAAGGCAGGTTTCCAAGCAAAGACATGCAAACACTCAGGGGCTGGTCTGGTTCAGTCTCTGTGGAGTCTCCTGGTGTGCACAAGGTTTTGTTTGAGACCGCCAAGTGTCTCTGGCAGGTATGGGGTTTGATTCCTAATGCAGTGTGGCCCCTCCTACCGTCTTGCTGGGGCTTCTCCTTTGCCCTTGGACATGGGGTATATTTTTTGGTGGGCATTCTCATGTCAACAGTTGTGCAGCAACGAGTTGTAATTCTGGAGTTCTCACAGAAGATGAGCACACATCCTTCTACTCCGCCATCAAAGATAGGCAAAGATAGGCAAAAAGATAGGACACTGGAAGATGAACTCCCCAGGTCGGCAGGTGCTCATATGCTACTAGAGAACAGTGGAGAAATAACTCCAGAAAGAATGAAGAGACAGAGCCAAAGAAAAACAACACCCAGTTGTGGATGTGACTGGTGATGGAAGTAAAGTCTAATGCTGTAAAGAACAATATTGCACAGGAACCTGGAATGTTAGGTCCATGAATCAACGTAAATTGGAAGTAGTCAAACAGGAGATGGCAAGAGTGAACATTGACATTTTAGGAATCAGTGAACTAAAATGGACTGGAATGGGTGAATTTAACTCAGATGACCATTATATATACTACTGTGGGCAAGAATCCCTTAGAAGAAATGGAGTAGCCTTTACAGTCAACAAAAGAAATGCAGTATTTCGGTGCAATCTCAAAAACAACAGAATAATCTCTGTTCGTTTCCAAGGCAAACCATTCAATATCGCAGTAATCCAAGTCTATGCCCCAACCAGTAATGCCAAAAAAGCTGAAGTTGAACAGTTCTATGAAGACCTACAAGACCTTCTAGAACACACACCCCAAAACAATGTCCTTTTCATTATAGGGGACTGGAATGCACAAGTAGGAAGTCAAGAGATACTTGGAGTAACAGGCAAATTTGGCCTTGGAGTACAGAATGAAGTAGGGCAAAGGCTAATAGAGTTTTGCCAAGAGAACTACCCCCTTTTCCGACAACACAAGAGAAGACTCTACACATGGACATCACCAGATGGTCAACACCGAAATCAGACTGATTATATTCTTTGCAGCCAAAGATGGAGAAGCTCTATACAGTAAGCAAAAACAAGACCAGGAGCTGACTGTGGCTCAGATCATGAACTCCTTATTGCCAAATTCAGACTTAAATTGAAGAAAGTAGGAAAAACCACTAGACCATTCACGTATGACCTAAATCAAATACAGTGGAAGTGACAAATAGATTCAATGGATTGGATCTGATAGAGTATCTGAAGAACTGCGGACAGAAGTTTGTGACATTGTACAGGAGGCAGTGATCAAGACCATCCCCAAGAAAAAGAAATGCAAAAAGACAAAATGGTTGTCTGAGGAGGCCTTACAAATAGCTGAGAAAAGAAGAGAAGCTAAAGGCAAAGGAGAAAAGGAAAAATATACCCATTTGAATGCAGAGTTCCAAAGAATGGGAAGGAGAGATAAGAAAGACTTCCTCAGTGATCAATGCAAAGAAACAGAGGAAAACAATAGAATGGCAAAGACTAGAGACCTCTTCAAGAAAATTAGACATACCAAAGGAACATTTCATGCAAGATGGGCACAATAAAGGACTGAAATGGTGTGGACCTAACAGAAGCAGAAGATTTAACAAGTGGCAAGAATACACAGAAGAACTATACAAAAAAGATCTTCATGACCCAGATAACCATGATGGTGTGATCACTCACCTAGAGCCAGATATTCTGAAATGCAAAGTCAAGTGGGCCTAACGAAGCATCACTACGAACAAATCTAGTGGAGGTGATGGAATTCCAGTTGAGCTAGTTCAAATCCTATAAGATGATGCTGTGAAACTGCTGCACTCAATATGCCAGCAAATTTGGAAAACTCAGCAGTGGCCACAGGACTGGAAAAGGTCAGTTTTCATTCCAATCCCAAAGAAAGGCGATGCCAAAGAATGCTCAAACTACTACACAATTGCACTCATCTCACACACTAGCAAAGTAATGCTCAAAATCCTCCAACCCAGGCTTCAAAAGTACATGAACCGTGAACTTCCAGATGTTCAAGCTGGATTCAGAAAAGGCAGAGGAACCAGAGATCAAATTGCCAACATCCATGGGATCATAGAAAAAGCAAGAGAGTTCCAGAAAAACATCTACTTCTGCTTTACTGACTACGTCAAAACCTTTGACTGTGTAGATCACAACAAACTGCGGAAAATTCTTAAAGAGACTGGAATACCAGACCACCTGACCTGCCTCCTAAGACATCTGTTTGCAGATCAGGAAGCAACAGTTAGAACTGGACATGGAACAACAGACTGGTTCCAAATCGAGAAAGGAATACATCAAGCCTGTATATTGTCACCATGCTTATTTAACTTATATGCAGAGTACATCATGTGAAATGCTGGGCTGGATGAAGCACCTGAAATCAAGATTGCCGTGAGAAATATCAGTAACCTCAGATATGCAGATGACACCACACTTATGGCAGAAAGCGAAGAAGAACTAAAGAGCCTCTGGATGAAAGTGAAAGAGGAGAGTGGAAAAGTTGGCTTAGAATTCAACATTCAGAAAACTAAGATCATGACCTCTGGTCACATCACTTCATGGCAAATACATGGGGCAACAATGGAAACAGTGACAGACTTTATTTTGAGGGGCTCCAAAATCACTACAGATGGTGACTGCAGCCATAAAATTAAAAGACACTTGCTCCTTGGAAGCTATGACTAACCTAGACAGCATATTAAAAAGCAGAGGCATTACTTTTGCCAACAAAAGGTCTGTCTAGTCAAAGCCATGGTTTTTCCAACAGTCATGTATGGATGTGAGAGTTGGACTATACAGAAAGCAGAGTGCCAAAGAATTGATGCTTTTGAACTGTGGTGTTGGAGAAGACTCTTGAGGGTCCCTTGGACTGCAGAGATCCAACCAGTCTATCATAAAGGAAATCAGTCCTGAATATTCATTCGAAGTACTGATGCTGAAGCTGAAGCTCCAATACTTTGGCCACCTGATGCGAAAAACTGACTCACTGGTAAAGACCCTGATACTGGGAAAGATTGAAGGTGGGAGGAGAAGGGGACGACAGAGAATGAAATGGTTGGATGGCATCACCAACTCAATGGACATGAGTTTAAGTAAGCTCCTGGAGTTGGTAATGGACAGGGAAGCCTGGCGTGCTGCAGTCCATGGGGTCACAAAGAATCGGACACAATTGATTGAACTGAACTGATGTTGCATTTTTGAAATGAACTGTTTTATTCTACGGAAAGCTAGCAACTTTACCTGTGGAAGGCAGCACAGCAAACCCATCAAGAACCTTGATTGTAATCTTGCCTCTGCCACTTACTAACCATGGTATCTAAACAAATGCCTCACTTTTCACATAAATAAAATGGGAATAACAGTATCTACACCTCAAGGGATTGTTGTGAAGATTAAATAAGAACCCACAAACAGAACAGTGTTAGGCATACAGCCCTCAGTAAATGTTAATATCAATTTTATAAGAAATGTTTATTCCATAGGAAAAGATGTTTTTTTATATTTTTTATAATTAGTCATAGTCATATAATAGTCAAATCACTATTATTAGGACTTCAGTTCAGTTCAGTTCAGTTGCTCAGTCATGCCCGACTCTTTGCGACCCCATGAATCGCAGCACGCCAGGCCTCCCTGTCCATCACCAACTACCGGAGTTCACTCAGACTCACATCCATCGAGTCAGTGATGCCATCCAGCCATCTTATCCTCTGTTGTCCCCTTCTCCTCCTGCCCCCAATCCCTCCCAGCATCAGAGTCTTTTCCAATGAGTCAACTCTTCGCATGAGGTGGCCAAAGTACTGGACTTTCAGCTTTAGCATCACTCCTTCCAAAGAAATCCCAGGGCTGATCTCCTTCAGAATGGACTGGTTGGATCTCCTTGCAGTCCAAGGGATTCTCAAGAGTCTTCTCCAACACCACAGTTTAAAAGCATCAATTCTTCAGTGCTCAGCTTTCTTCACAGTCCAACTCTCACATCCATACATGACCACAGGAAAAACCATAGCCTTGAATAGACGGACCTTTG
>NW_011494931.1:1706817-1718261 GCF_000754665.1 Bison bison bison
CACTCAGGCTTTCTTCACAGTCCAACTCTCACATCCATACATGACCACAGGAAAAACCATAGCCTTGAATAGACGGACCTTTGTTGGCAAAGTAATGTCTCTGCTTTTGAATATGCTATCTAGGTTGCTCATAACTTTTCTTCCAAGGAGTAAGCGTCTTTTAATTTCATGGCTGCAGTCACCATCTGCAGTGATTTTGGAGCCCAGAAAAATAAAGTCTGACACTGTTTCCACTGTTTCCCCATCTACTTGTCATGAAGTGATGGGACCAGATGCCATGATCTTTGTTTTCTGAATGTTGAGTTTTAAGCCAACTTTTTCACTCTCCTCTTTCACCTTCATCAAGAGGCTTTTTAGTTCCTCTTCACTTTCTGCCATAAGGGTAGTATCATCTGCATATCTGAGATTACTGATATTTCTCCCAGCAATCTTGATTCCAGCTTGTGCTTCTTCCAGCACAGTGTTTCTCATGATGTACTCTGCATATAAGTTAAGTAAGCAGGGTGACAATATACAGCCTTGATGTACTCCTTTTCCTGTTAGGATTTAAAGGTTATATTTAAGACAAAAATTGTATTCAATAGTTAAAAATGGAAATCGAAGACCAACATAGAATTATAACAAGAAAACAAATATGTTTAAATAAATCATATTTGAATAAAGTGTTCAAACACACAATGTTCAGGGTGGGGGAAAGTATCTTCTACAATAAAACTTACCTCAGAGCAGGCCAAATGTCTGACATTGGTGAACCAATTGACGTGAGCACGACAATGATCGAACGCGTGAATGAGCTCGTGGGTGACCACTCTGTTCATGTGGGCCTGATTACGGATATTATTCTGACACAGAACAATCTAAGAGGCACCAAAATGAGAGAAGTTCAGTTATTTCTAAGAGCTACTCTCATTTCATAAGATTCCACCTTCACTCTCACCTGAGGGGGCTCACTGCATGGAAAGCCTCACTTATTCTTCTCTATCGAGCCCACACCCACCCCACCATCAAGGCCCAGTCTTCTCCATACATGCCAGGAAGCCTTCCCCAAGGGCTCTCCTCTCCTTGGACTGCACAGCACTTAGTTTAAGGACATTTATTCACATACCATCCTCGCTGGGTGGACTGCACCACTGTCTTGGACTCTTAATAATATTTAACCATGGACGGTGGAATGAGGCAGAGATTCAAATTCCAGCCCCACTCCTTACTAAGTCAGTGACCTTGGGCAAGTTTCTTAAGCTTTATGTGCCTCAGTTTCCTCAACTATTAAAAGGAGATGACTTACATTACCTACCTCATAAAACTGTGAGAATTAAATGAGAATATATGTAAAATGCTTCTTATCAAGTTTCTGAATGAGCAATGAATCAACAATGCATGACCACACTGTCCCATTCTACTAGAATTGCCAGGAAAAGTCCTCAGAAAGACCTTCAGAAAGAAGTGCAAAAAGCCAACAGCACACTGAACAGGAGGACCCTATAAGAATAACAAAGACATGAGGGGTCCTAATAATAATAGTTTCTACTTACTGCGTACTTACTATGTGCCAGACACTGGGACATGTCCCAGGTATTTTATATACATTCATTCAGCATTCAGTTTATTCAACTAATATTTATCAAGACCTATTAGATTTACAGTCTACAAATGGAGATAGAAATTAATCAAATATTTACCAAAATGCTTGAGCACATGCAATAACAGCTGTTATGAGTACATACAATGGAGTACCAGACCTGATCTGCAGAGTTGGGAAGTGGTTCTCTGCAGAAGGAATGTTAAAACTGGGATCTAATGGATGGATGAACAGGAGTTAAATTGGAGGAGAGGGGAAGGGAGCATTTCAGAGACAGAATAATACACGCAAAGGCTAGGGGGAGGGTCGAAGGACAAGAATGTTTGAGAAGGTGAAGGTAGGCCTATAGGACTGAAGCACAAAGTTGGAGGTGGTAGGCATGAGGTAGGGCTGGTGAGGTCATCAGGGCCAAGTCACTCTTTATCCTGACAGCAATGGGAAGTCACTGACAGGGAACAGTGAAACAGGGGGTGTTTTATTTTGCTTTCATCCTTTTGACCACAGTTGGAAAAACAGGCATAAGATGATCCAAACTGGATGCAGAGAGACTAACTGAATGAGAATAAAGTATTCTAGGCAACAGATAATAGTGCCCGAGCTAGGGTGGTGGAAGCCTAAAAGGTATTTAGGAGGTAGATTGCACAAAATGTGGTGCTGGATAGAAAAGGAGAAGGGAATCAGAGGTATCAACGATGACCCCTAAAGTTCTAGCTTGGGTAACAGGATGGATGGTGGTACCATTCACTGATATATGCAAAACTAAAAGACCAGGTTGGGTGGAGATGGAGGATGGTAAAAATCATCAGTTTGGATTTGGACATGTAAGGTCTGAGATGCCTTTAAAACTTGCAAGTGTAGGTGTGCAGTGAACACTCGGCTCTACGGATGTGGAGTTCAAGACAGAGTTCTGACCTAGCAAAACAAATGAGATCACCTTGGCAGAGTGCCGGAAAGAAAAGAAGGGGCTGTAACACTCTGGATTAAGGGACCTCAACATTTAAGGGCTGGTACAGGAAGCTGAGCTACCAAAGGAGCAACCGCAGGAGTGCTGCATACCGGAAACCATGGCAAGGAAAGCGGCATTAGCTGTTCAAGTCAAGTGAATGCATGAGATGTGAGCCAGCAATCCACTCTAGGCAGAGACCCTATAATAACTCCTGCCTGTGTGCTTCAGGAGAGAAAGTGAGGAATTCACAGCAGCATTGCTTATAACAATACAGTTGGAAATGACATTACAGAGAGTAAACTCTACTACAGACATCAAATCAGATCAGATCAGTTGCTCAGTTGTGTCCGACTCTTTGCAACCCCATGAATCGCAGCACACCAGGCCTCCCTGTTCATCACCAACTCCAGGAGTTCACTCAGACTCACATCCATCGAGTCAGTGATGCCATCCAGCCATCTCATCTTCTGTCATCCCCTTCTCCTCTTGCCCCCAATCCCTCCCAGCATCAGGGTCTTTTCCAATGAGTCAACTCTTCGCATGAGGTGGCCAAAGTACTGGAGTTTCAGCTTTAGCATCATTCCTTCCAAAGAAATCCCAGGGCTGATCTCCTTCAGAATGGACTGGTTGGATCTAATGGCAGTCCAAGGGACTCTCAAGAGTCTTCTCCAACACCACAGTTCAAAAGCATCAATTCTTCGGCGCTCAGCTTTCTTCACAGTCTGACTCTCACATCCATACATGACCACAGGAAAAACCATAGCCTTGACTAGATGGACCTTTGTTGGCAAAGTAATGTCTCTGCTTTTGAATATGCTATCTAGGGTTGGTCATAACTTTCCTTCCAAGGAGTAAGCGTCTTTTGATTTCATGGCTGCAGTCACCATCTGCAGTGATTTTGGAGCCCAGAAAAATAAAGTCTGACACTGTTTCCACTGCTCCCCCATCTATTTCCTATGAAGTGATGGGACAGGATGCCATGATCTTCGTTTTCTGAATGTTGAGCTTTACGCCAACTTTTTCACTCTCCACTTTCACTTTCATCAAGAGGCTTTTTAGTTCCTCTTCACTTTCTGCCATAAGGGTGGTGTCATCTGCATATCTGAGGTTATTGATATTTCTCCTGGCAATCTTGATTCCAGTTTGTGTTTCTTCCAGTCCAGCGTTTCTCATGATGTACTCTGCATAGAAGTTAAATAAACAGGGTGACAATATACAGCCTTGACGTACTCCTAACTGTTGCTTCCTGACCTGCATACAAATTTCTCAAGAGGCAGATCAGGTGGTCTGGTATTCCCATCTCTTTCAGAATTTTCCAGTTTATTGTGATCCACACAGTCAAACGCTTTGGCATAGTCAATAAAGCAGAAATAGATGCTTTTATGGAACTCTCTTGCTTTTTCCATGATCCAGCGGATGTTGGCAAGTTGATCTCTGGTTTCTCTGCCTTTTCTAAAACCAGCTTGAACATCAGGAAGTTCACGGTTCACATATTGCTGAAGCCTGGCTTGGAGAATTTTGAGCATTACTTTACTAGCGTGTGAGATGAGTGCAATTGTGAGGTAGTTTGAGCATTCTTTGGCATTGCCTTTCTTTGGGATTGGAATGAAAACTGACCTTTTCCAGTCCTGTGGCCACTGCTGAGTTTTCCAAATTTGCTGGCATATTGAGTGCAGCGCTTTCACAGCATCATCTTTCAGGATTTGGAATAACTCAACTGGAATTCTATCACCTCCACTAGCTTTGTTAATAGTGATGCTTTCTAAGGCCCACTTGACTTCACATTCCAGGATGTCTGGCTCTAGGTCAGTGATCACACCATTGTGATTATCTGGGTCGTGAAGATCTTTTTTGTACAGTTCTTCTGTGTATTCTTGCCATCTCTTCTTAATACCTTCTGCTTCTGTTAGGTCCATACCATTTCTGTCCTTTATTGAGCCCATCTTTGCATGAAATGTTTCTTTGGTATCTCGGATTTTCTTGAAGAGATCTCTAGTCTTTCCCATTCTGTTGTTTTCCTCTATTTCTTTGCACTGATCGCTGAAGAAGGCTTTCTTATCTCTTCTTGCTATTCTTTGGAACTCTGCATTCAGATGTTTATATCTTTCCTTTTCTCCTTTGCTTTTCGCTTCTCTTCTTTTCACAGCTATTTGTAAAGCCCCCCAGACAGCCATTTTGCCTTTTTGCATTTCTTTTCCATGGGGATGGTCTTGATCCCTGTCTCCTGTACAATGTCACGAACCTCATTCCATAGTTCATCAGGCACTCTATCTATCAGATCTAGGCCCTTAAATCTATTTCTCACTTCCACTGTATAATCATAAGGGATTTGATTTGGAATAATATACACAACAGTGACACTAAATAAACCAGGGATGCATACAAGACAGAAGAATCTCACAATGTTGTACAGAAGAATTAAGTTACAGAGGACTATATCCTGTATAATTCCATAAAATGACAGAGTATTACATATGACCCCAAGTATATATAAAGCTTAAAAGCAGGCAACAAAGGACTTTCCTGGTGGTCCAGTGGCTAAGACTCCACGCTCCCAGTGCAGGGGTCCGGGGTTTGATCCATGTTCAGGGAACTAGATCCCACATTCCACAGCCAAAGGTTTTATGTGCTGTGACTAAAGACCCCACATTTTGCAATGAAGATGAAAGATCTCACTTACCACAACTAAGACCTGGTGCAGCCAAATAAATAACTTTTTTTTAAACTTTTTTAAAAGCAGGCAACTACACAACACAATGTTTCACTATATACACAGATGTTAAAACCATTCAGACAAGCAGGGAATGATTATTACGAAAGTCAAAAATAAGGAAGGGGGGCTATGATCCAAGAAGGGACACACAGGCTTCTAAAGTCCCAGCAGGGTTTTATTTCTCAAATCTGTGTGGCAGTTATACAGATGTTAATTTTATTATTATGACGTAAAGCATACATATAGGTTTGTTATTCTTCTGTATGAATGAGTTACTTCACAACAAAAATTTTAATTAAAAAGAAAAAGAGTTCCCAATTGTGTATAACACTGCTGAGAAATAAGATGAAGATTCAAAAGGTGTACTCTATTTAACCCCAAAAGGGAATGAACTCACCAGGACCCACCTGGAGAGCTATAGGTGTTACAGTTATCAATTTACAAATGAGGAAAGGATAAGAAAACTGTAGTACATATACACAATGGAATACTACTCAGCCATTAAAAAGAATGCATTTGAATGAGTTCTAAAGAGGTGGATGAAACTGGAGTCTATTATACAGCGTGAAGTAAGTCAGAAAGAAAAACACCAATACAGTATACTGATGCATATATATGGAATTTAGAAAGACGGTAACAATGACCCTATATGCGAGACAACAAAAGACACACAGATGTAAAGAACAGTCTTTTGGACTCTGTGGGAGAAGGTGAGGGTGGGATGATTTGAAATAATAGCATTGAAACATGTATATTATCATATGTGAAACAGATCGCCAGCCCAGGTTCGATGCATGATATAGGGTGCTCAGGGCTGGTGCACTGGGATGACCCTGAGGGACTGGGATGCGGAGGGAGGTGGGAGGGGGGTTCAGGATGGGGAACACATGTACACCCATGGCTGATTCAAGTCAGTGTATGGCAAAAACCACTACAGTATTGTAAAGTAATTAGCCTCCAATTAAAATAAATAAATTAATTTTTTTAATTTACAAATGAGGAAACTGAGAATAAAATAAATAACTTGCCCAAGCCCCACAGCTAATAAGCAGGGGAATAAGGATTTGAACTCAAAGTCTATCTGAGTCCAAAACTCAGACACCTCACCCCTCTACTATGTTGCTCTTTCCATGATCTCCCTGCAACAGCTATAAATAACCAAAATACACATAACGTCCCCTAGCAGGAAACAATTAAATGTAGTTAAGTGTGTTATATACTCATGATGGAATCAGTGACATATAACACTTATATTTACCCTCATCACATGACATATCCATCTACCACCTCGAGACTCTGTCAGAACCCCCCACTGACTTAAAACTAGCATGTTGACTTGAGTGTACTTTACAAGAGAAATCTCATTTAATTCTCATAACCGTTCTGTGAGATAAATACAATCACTACCCATATATTACAGATGAGAAAACTCACTCTCCTTATCAAAAATTCTCAAAGATGCATCATTTCCCACTGTGTAAAGATGAAACTCTTAATCCTGACATTCAAAGCCTCCCACCATATAGCAGCTGAACTGCACAACATCCCCTATGGTAACCACACCCACCTCCAAGAATTTAACCTGCCTCAAATTCTATCATTGTCTGCATTCATGTCTTGTCTCCCCTGTGAGACGTGAGGACCTTAAGGGTCAGAATCGCCACTAACTCATTTTTTTTTAATCCTGCACAAAGTCTACCAAGTAGAATGCCTGGCATGTGGAAGGCACTCAGCAAACATGAGGAGAACTGGAGGAAAGAAAACAACTGGGTAAAACGCCTACCTGAGACACTGAAGAGTCAAAACCTCCACTGACATTTCCATTACAATCTTCACAAGAAAAGTGTCTGTCTTTGTTAACAGCACTAGAAGGCAAGAATGGATTAAAGAGACCACGTCCAGAAGCAGTGTCCATGGGGCACAGCCGTGGGCCAGGAGACCCGGATCACCCACATCTCCACCACTGCCACACAGGACACCTCGGGAAAGCACCTGAACACCTTCAGCACTTAGTTCTCTCGTCTGTAAAATAAGGAAACTGTCTTTGCAAAATCGATCCCAGTTCAAATGCTATGCCGTGAGTCCATAAAGCATTGGCTCGACTAATGAAGACCACATTGGAAATATGCTGGGGTTTCTGCCCTCGGGCCAGAATGTTAAGAAGGGGAGCTCAGAAGTCACTTTTTCTGATCCCCTCAAAGTTGAACAACACCCGGAAGGCTACTGCATGCATAACAAACTGAGACTTCGTCTCTATTAAGGATAATGCTGAGACTGGCATAGTGAAAAAACCAGGTTTGGTAATTAGTTACGATAAAGATTTTTAGTATTGTCTTTACTAAATACCTGAGGTGAATGGTGGAGCCAGAGATGTGGAGTTAGGGCAGAAGAGGTCCGGAGAGAACAAGGCCTGCCTGGAGAGAATGCGGCCAACCACCACCAGCACCACCTACCATATGGAAAGGGCTTTGTGGCCTGAAGTGAAAAATCCGAAGTAGTTCCAGTTTGTGGGGGATGGGGGAGAAAGGAGTGGTTTGTTTTCAGCAGTCAGAATATAGAGGAGTACTTTAAAAAGATTTACTTACCAACCTGAATGCTTCATGGCATCAAGTAGAAGTTTGACATATGGATCTAGAAAGATATTGATTCAATTACATATGGTAATTGGAAAAAAACAGCAGCAATTAAATTATCCAAATATTATAAAAGAAAAAAATACCTCTCAAATCTTAGTGAAGTAATACTAATATCTAATTTTAAGTAACACTAATCAGTAATTAGTAATAATTTAAGTAATATTAATATCTTAAAATTGATTAAAAAATAAATACAAAAAGATAAGCTTAAATTAACATAACAGCAGGTCTTTAATGAAATGAAACACTCACAGAAATACCAAAATGTTCCATCAAACATCTTAGATAATATCAAATGTTTCTCAGTTAAATGCTCAAACACAATGTGTTAAAATATATACCAAAAGACATGTACAAAATATACCAACATGACTGTGGTCATAGCCACAGAAATGAACAGCAGCACAGTATCCAGATTAGAGGAAGGCAGTAAGTGGCCCCACTGTGGTCTGCCCTCATCTGTACACAGCATCCCATTCTGAGTACCACACTCTAAACAGGGCCTGCCAACCAAAGCTGTTCCACAGGGGAAGGTGACTGGAATAGTTCAGGGCTTTGTTCCACAGGAAGCAAGAAAGGGATTTGTAGATTTGGAAAGGAGAAAGAAGATATACAGATGGCCAACAGGCACATGCAAAGAGGTTCAACATCTCTAGCTATTAACAAAATGCAAATCAAAACTACAATGAGATACCACCTCACACCAGTCCGAATGGCTATCATCAAAAAATCCACAAACAACAAATGGTGGAGAGGGTGTGGAGAAAAGGGAACCCTCCTACACCGTTGATGGGAATGTAAATTGCTACAGCCGCCATGGAGAACAGTACAGACGTTCCCTAAAAACCTAAAAATCGAGCTACCACATGACCCGGCAATCCCACTCCAGGGCACACATCTGGAGAAAACCATGTTCCAAAAGGATTCATGTATCCCAATGTTCATTGTAGCACTGTTTACAAGAGCCAAGACATGGAAGCAACCTAAACGTCCATTGAAAAAGGAATGGATAAAGAAGATGTGGTACATATAGACAGTGGAATATTACTCGGCCACTAAAAAGAATGAAATAATGCCATTTGCAGCAACATGGATGGACCTAGAGAGTGTCATACTGAGTAAAGGAAGTTAGAGAAGGAGAAATACCATATGACATCCCTTATATATAGAATCTAAAAAGAAACGATACAGATGAACTTACAAAACAGAAAGAGACTCACAGACAGAAAACAAACTTATGGTTGTGGGGCAGAGTCGGGGTGTGGGAAGGGATAGTTAGGGACTTTGGGAAGGTCATGTACACACTGCTGTATTTAAAATAGATAACCAACAGAAACCTATTGTAGAGTACATGGAACTCTGCTCACTGTTACTTGCCAGCTTCGGTGGGAGGGGAGTTTGGAGGAGAATGCATACATGTATATGTATGGCTGAGTCCCTACGCTGTCCACCTGAAATTACCACAACATTGTTAATAGGTTATACCTCAATACAAAATAAAAAGATTAAAGTTAAAAAAAAAAAAAAGATTTAACTAACACCACAATAATTTCAAGTATCTGAAGGGGTGTCATGTGGGAATAGATTCTGCCAACATTTCTTCAGAGAGCAGAACAAGGACCAAAGGGCAGAAGTTACATGGAGCACATTTCAACTCAGCATGAGAAAAGGTTTTTCCAACAATTACAGCAGTCGGTACAAGGGCCTGGTAGCCTCAAAGGGCTTCAAAGATAACCTGTTCCAACAGAGCTCTAAAACACTCTGGTCAATTGATGGCACAGAGGTTTCTGGTCAGTGATGGGGGTGAAAAGGCCTAGACAACTCCGGAGCCCCCCACCACCGCTTCTAAAGAATCTATGAGCCTGTTAAAATTACAGGAAAATATAAGGAACCCAAGTGCCTCTAACATCAACTTTTCACATAGATGTCCTGTCTGAGAATATAAATGCACAGCAAATTACATGACGTAAGCAAAAAAAAAAAAAGATATTAAGCTTTTCAAATGCTGAAAGCAAAAAACAGGTAAGTAAAAGTATTGTTGGATGAGAAAGTTAGGTACTGGTTACTGCTTTTCTAACCTGACCCCTCTTAAAGAGTGTTAACAGTAAAACAATTATTATTAATAAATTCTACTTAGTGTATATCAAGTATCAGGCACCATACTAAGTGCAGTATTACTGAAGCACCTGAGAGTTTTACAGAACTGAAATGGGTTCAAAAGTCCAGTGTCCTCTTTTAAAAAAAAAAAAAAAATTGCTGGGAGCACATTGGTTTGGTTCTTCAAAGAAGGACCTACAGTATTTAGAATGGATGTGCTTTGGAGAAAAATAAAACAAATGTCTCCCTTGAGGCCTGATCTCTTTCATCACACCCATCCCAGGGATAGGATTTTAAAGCTGCAGGTTGATGCTTTAATACACTAACAGGTTCTCCAGCAGCTTTCCCCTTGGAAGGGTGAAGCAGGTTAATTCCTACTGGGACTCAAGTTCAGCACCTGGCCCTTCTCACTTCCTATCTCAACTCTTGCTCCACTTTTTGGCTCTTCCACTGTAAAAAACAGCTACAGTTTCTTTATTCAGCTCCTGATACACTGGCTCTTTAAACTTATAAAACCTATTCCTCACAACAACCCCAAAAGAGGTACTTTCACCCCTTCCCAACTCCCTTTTCCTTTCCCTGATAAAGACAGACAGGATCAGAGAGTTAAATCACTCTTCCATATGTAACAAGGAAAGGGATCAAAATTTAAACCCACTTCTAAATCTGCAGCCCATGTCCTTTTCACTGCATTCCACTTTGGAACATTTTAAAGGCAGGGTCCCAACTACTCTCTGTATTTGCCCAAAGCAGAATCTAGGAGGCATTTGATACATATTTGCAAAGTAAACACAATGTCATCATTCCCCTCTACTCCCCTTTCTCCTCCCCTGATTCCTGGAGATGCAGGTAATCTCAAGAAGGATGGAAAACTCACTGAGTGGTTGACTTTTGAACTGTCACTGGCCAGCCATAAAACAGTAGTCTTGTTTTGGGACAAACAAGTTTGTCTTTGATTCTCTTAATGTATCTAAAGTAAACTCGGGAAGTCTCAGTTCAGTTGCTCAGTCGTGTCCGACTCTTTGCGACCCCATGAATTGCAGCACGCCAGGCCTCCCAGTCCATCACCAACTCCCGGAGTTCACTCAGACTCACATCCATCGAGTCAGTGATGCCATCCAGCCATCTCATCCTCTGTCGTCCCCTTCTCCTCCTGCCCCCAATCCCTCCCAGCATCAGGGTCTTTTCCAATGAGTCAACTCTTTGCATGAAGTGGCCAAAGTATTGGAGTTTCAGCTTTAGCATCATTCCCTCCAAAGAAATCCCAGGGCTGATCTCCTTCAGAATGGACTGGTTGGATCTCCTTGCAGTCCAAGGGACTCTCAAGAGTCTTCTCCAACACCACAGTTTAAAAGCATCAATTCTTCGGCACTCAGCCTTCTTCACAGTCCAACTCTCACATCCATACATGACCACTGGAAAAACCATAGCCTTGAATAGACGGACCTTTGTTGGCAAAGTAATGTCTCTGCT
>NW_011494931.1:1718407-1718560 GCF_000754665.1 Bison bison bison
CGATCCCATGATCTTTGTTTTCTGAATGTTGAGCTTTAAGCCAACTTTTTCACTCTCCACTTTCACTTTCATCAAGAGGCTTTTTAGTTCCTCTTCACTTTCTGCCATAAGGGTGGTGTCATCTGCATATCGGAGGTTATTGATATTTCTCCC
>NW_011494931.1:1718660-1720164 GCF_000754665.1 Bison bison bison
TACTCCTTTTCCTATTTGGAACCAGTCTGTTGTTCCATGTCCAGTTCTAACTGTTGCTTCCTGACCTGCATATAGGTTTCTCAAGAGGCAGATCAGGTGGTCTGCTATTCCCATCTCTTTCAGAATTTTCCACAGTTTATTGTGACCCACACAGTCAAAGGCTTTGGCATAGTCAATAAAGCAGAAGTCTAGGGCCTTGTAAAAAAGTTAAGAATCTCTAGTGCAATGTCCCTGGATTTAGAAACTGGTCAGCAGATGGTGTCCCTATGTAACCCACAGCAATGGTTCTTAACCTTTTCAGGTTCATGGGCATCTCAGAACATCATGGGGCTATGAACTCTCTCCCCAGAAAAATGCCCTTAGGAGCATACAAACAGGAGTTTCATAGTACATATCAGAAGTTTCCACATTCTGAAGCCCATCCATGTATGAAGGTTAAGAACCCCTTTCAACAAAGAGTAGGACTGCAAAACTGTCTTTGCACTGCCAGCAGCAGTGAGCCAGGACAAAACAGGGCAGGACACAACCCTTAGAGAATGACAGAGCTGTGTGGACATGACATAAAATGGTTAGAACCAATTAGGCCCAAGACAGCAGAAGATCCAACTTTCAGTAGATCTTGAGCCTTATTATATACTCATTTTAATTTATCAGCATGCTAAATGACACATCGCACAGCAGTTCCAAGGCTAACCATAAAAGGCCAAACAGTGGGCTCTGGCCCCAATCCTGGAAATCCCCACCCTGTCTCCAAAAGAGTTGGAATAATCCTCCCACTCATTAGCCTATGAAATTATCTAGCCCATAAAAACTAACCAGCCCATATATCCAGGCCACCCTCACCACCTAAGACAGACCACCTTCTGTCTATGGTACACGGATCTCCCAGGGCCTCCCTTCTGAGACAGCCCACACTGTCTATGCAGTTTGTATCTCTCTCAATAAATCTACTTCTTACCTATCATTTTGCCTCCTGCTCAACTCCTACTGCAGTGAGACATAAAGAACCTGAACTTCCTGAGACCAGGTGTGCGATTGCATTTAAAAGACAGTAGGTTCCGGTCCCAGCCTGCAGGGCTTAAGTCCCAATCTGAGTTTTAGCTGGGTTCAAATCCCATCTGAGTTGCGCGGTTTCAGCAAGTATGCTTTAATTAACGTAGCTCTTTAAAACTCTGCTTCACCTGGACTCTCCAGTCCCCATATTAATGCACAATTTACCTATGAAATGAGAGGATCTGTCAGAGTGTCACGGAAAGGGCTAACTCCTAACCCGACTCCTCATTCACGCCACAAGCAAACAGTCCTGAAGAGGGCCTCAGCGCCTTCTCTGATCGAAACTGAGGCTCAGCCCCCCACACCCACCCCACGATGCCAAATCTGCCTTAACTCTGCCCCTGGGGCCAGAACCCGGCCCCGCCACACCTGAGCCGAACCCGGAGCCCCCTAGCGGAGGGGTGCGGAGGCCCCTCCCTGCCCGCCCGGTCTCAGACCCCACCCTGCAGAC